>NW_026585691.1:3422088-3447638 GCF_907164565.1 Psammomys obesus | reverse complement strand
AAGAAAGAAAGAAAGAAAGAAAGAAAGAAAGAAAGAAAGAAAGAAAGGAAAGAAAGGAAAGAAAGAAAAAAAAGAAAGAAAGAAAAAAGAATAAATCTTTTTAAAAAGGAAGAAAATATTAGAAGTTAAAGCATAGTTTTATTTTCTTATTGGCTTGAAGAAAAACTTTAAAATTATACACTATCCTGTTTGTCTTTTATTTTTAAGAGAGTATTCTCTGTCTTCCAGAACATAAACACTTACTTTCTCTTTGCTTTTCCTAAACCACTGCTTCCTGCTTCTTCAGGAACCTTGTTCTCTTTTTCAGAATCTTTAGGGGACAGCCTGAAGAATTCTCCAATGCCCTTTTGCCACTTGGGAGTTGGGCGCACACAAACTGGATTCCCTCCTGCATACTTATGTTCAGCTGTAAAATAGAAACAGAACTAAATAAAAACAAATATAATTGCCATTCTTTTTTTCTCTTTCCCTCTCAAGATAGGGTTTCTTTTTTTCTTCCTTTTAAAAGTTTTGTATATTTTTATTTTATGTGTTTTGCATGCATATATGTCTGTATGTAAGGATGCCAGATTCCCTGGAATTGGAGTTACAGACAGTTGTACGCTGCCTTGTGGCTGCTGGGAATTGAACCTTGGTCTTATAGAAGAGCATCCAGTGCTCTTAACTACAGAGCCATCTCTCCAGCCCCAGAGTTTCTGTGTGTAGCCATGGCTGTCCTCAAACAGATCTGCCTGTCTGTCTCCTGAGTGCTGGGATTAAAGGTGGTGCCACTACTGCCTGACTTTGCCATTCTTTACTATCAGATTTTCAGAAGTATTTTGTGACATTACATCTATCTTAAATTAGAAAATGAAGGCTGGAGAGAGGCTCAGTGGTAAAGAACACTTGTTCTTTCAGAATACTAGAGTTTGGGCTGGAGAAAAGGCTCAGCAGCTAAAAATACTTATTTTTCTTGCACATGACCCAGTTTCCATTACCAATGGTGGCTCAAAACCTTCCATATCCATATCTCCGATTCCAGGAGATCTGACTCCTCCTTCTGGCCTCTGTGGGCAACATGGTGCACAGACATATATGTAAGCACAACACTCATATACACATAAAATAAATCTTGACCAAACAAGACTAGCATTTGATTCTTAACACTCATATCAGGTGCTTCACAACTGCTTGTAACTCCAGCTCCATGGAATCTGATGCCATCTTCTGGCTTTTACAGGCACCCGAACACAGAGATCACACACACACACACACTCTCTCTCTCTCTCTCTCTCTCTCTATATATATATATATATATATAATATGTAATATGTCATATAATATAATGTTACACAATATATTACACAATACTGTTATGTTATACAGCATATTCAATTATGTTACATGTTATGTAACATAAACTCATATATAAAATAATATGTATTATAATTATACATAATACATAAGTTATGTTATATACGTATATATGTTAATAAAACAGGCTGGTGAGATGACCTGAATTCAATCTCAGTACACATAAAGGTGGAAGTAGAAAACAAGCTCCCAAAAGTTGTCTTCTGACCTTCATATTTGTTCCATAACACATCTACCTAACACAGCAACAGTAATAAATTTGTTTTGATTATTTGTTTGTTTTGAGACAGAGTTTCTCTATAACCTTGGCTGTCCTGAACTTGCTTTGTAGACCTGGCTGGTCTCAAACTCACAACAGTCTGCCTGCCTCTGCCTCCTGAGTACTGGGATTAAAGGCATGTGTCACTGTGCCCAGCTCAGTAATAAATTTCTAAATTTCTAAAATGTATTCTTCTTTAATGTAGGATAAACTGTCCAAATTTTATTTAGTAAGGTTATTTATTTATTTATGAGGATTTGTTTGTGTGGATATGGTACCACAGTTTGAACCCAGAGCCTCACATGTGCTAGGCAAGTGCTCTACCATTGAGGGTTCATTCCTAGCACAGTTAAATTGTTTAGTTAAAAGTGCTCACACAATGTGAGCAAGGCTAGTGGCAGAAGCCTGTAATCTCAGCTAATCGGGAGGCTAAAGCAGAAGGATCCAAAGTTCAAAACTTGCATGTAGTACCAAGTGAGCACAAAGCCAACCCAGGCAAATTATTGCAACCCAAGTCTGTGAGGCAATGTGAACTTTTCTGTAAGAGTAAATTCCACTTTTCAAAGTAGCTGGTTCCTCTTCATAAGGAAAATCCCATTTCTGCTCATCTTTTAACAGTAATGTAAAAGAAAAACTCAGGAAAAATTGCTTTTTTAAAAAAATAATTATAGGGGGCTGGAGAGATGGCTCAGTGGTTAAGAGCACTGGCTGCTCTTCCAGAGGTCCTGAGCTCAATTCTCAGCAACCACATGGTGGCTCCCAAACATCTATAATGAGATCTGGTGCCCTCTTCTGGTGTGCTATATACATAATAAATAAATACATCTTTAAAAAAATAATTAGAGGAGAATGGTGACTCTTGCCTATAATCCTAGCATTGATTGGTATCTTAGAGACAGGAAGAGCAGAAGTTGAAGGCCAGCATTAGCCATTTAACAAGTTTGAGACTAGCCTGAATTACATGAGGCATTTTCTCAAAAAGGGAGATGGGACCAGGAGGAGAGGGGGCTTCAGTTGGGATGTAAATAAAGTGAATAAAGAAATAATAATACTAGTAAAAAGTGGGGCTGGAGAGAGCTCTGATCAGAGCTCTTGTTGATGTGGTTCAGTGCCTAGCGCCTACGTGGTGGCTCACAACCACGGAGAAGCATTGGAACACATACACTCATGCAAGCAAACGTTCATATAAAATAAATGAACCGAAAAGCAAAAGCTGTCCATCATTTCATCAAAGAAAACTTGCTAAGCAAGTCCGATAGTGTTGAACCATACTCCCAGCCTCACAAATGTTTTCAGAACTAGAAATATGCCGCAGTAATTTTGATTTTGTTTTTTCGCAGTATTCGGGATTAAAACTAGGATCTTATGCATGCTAGGCAAACAGGCTACCTCTGAGCTAAATTCCTGCCCTTTAAGATAGGGTTTCCCTGTGTTAGCCAGACTGGTCTGGAAAATCAGGACATCCTCCTGCCTCTGACTCCCAGGTGGCTGGGACTGTAAGTTTATCCTAGCTTCGATGCAATGACTTAAACCCTTAAATTATGCAATTTTAAAATGAGGCTAATGGGCCATTGAGATAGCTCAGTGGGTAAAGGCACTTGCACAGCTGAGTCTGATCCTCTAGACCACCAAGTTGAAAAGAACTGATTTCTACAAATTGTATCTGACTTCTACATGTACAAACCCATGCATATATGAACACAGGCAATAAATATACATGTAATAAAAATAATTTAGAATGAGAATACTACAATTTCATATAGTTGTTTTGCATTTAAAATACAAATCTGTGGCCGGGTGGTGGTGGTACATGTTTTAATCCCAGCACTCAGGAGTCAGAGGCAGGCAGATCTCAGAGTTTGAGGCCAGTCTGGTCTACAGAGTAAGTTCCAGGACAGCCAGGGCTACACAGAGAAACTGTCTCAAAAAAACAACCAACCAACAACCAATCTATGAACATTCTTATTTTATTGGCAGAAAGAGGGTGATTCAGTATTTCATATAGCCCAGACTGATTTCACATTCACTGTGTAACCTTGAATTCCTGATTCTCCTGCCTCTACGTCTCAAGTGCCAGGACTACAAGCATGTGCCGGTACACCAAGTTGCTTCATGTTTTGTTGATTGTTTTTGTGAGACAGCATATTGCTAGTAGCCCCTGGGAACACCTGGTACTCATTTGGTAGCCCAGGCTGTCTTTGAACACACAGTAGTCCTCCTGCCTCAGCCTCCAGAGCACTTAGGACCATTTTTCTCTTTCCCAGGCTGTTTAACACATATTAAGGACCTATTCAATTAGTTCTAGTGATTCAGTAGTAAGCCAGACAATGGTATGGAGCCTTGATGGAATTTATTCTAGGTGTTCAAAATATAAGACATTCTGAATAAATTATCTACTTTGAAAAATTTTATCTACTATCCTCTTTCTTTGAAGAGGTGGAAATAGTAAATATTTTCTAATGAAATTTGGTGAAAATTTAGGGCTGAGTATGATGTATTTCATGCCTGTAATCCTAAGTATTCCAGCAACTGAGGCAGGAGCATTTGATGTCAGCCTGGGCAATATAGCAAGGATCCCATCACAAAAAAAGTTAAAGTTGGGTGTGGTAGTGCATACTTGTAATCCCAGCAATCAGGAGAGAGGGGGAGAAGAGGGGCACGGCAAGTTGTGGATATGGCTCAGTTCCCTAGCATGCGTAGTGCCTGGCTTAGATCCCCAGCACAGAATAAACCTGGCATCCATGGCACATGCATGCAATCCCCAGCACTGGGGAGGCAGAGGCAGAAGGATCAGAAAGTAAAGGGCAGAAAGATCTGAAGTTCAAAGTTACTCTCTATACATAGAAATCTTGAGGCTAGCCTTGACTATATGAATAAGGAAAGAAGAGAGAAACAGGAGGGAAGGAGGAAGAAAGAAATGAAGGAAGAAAGGAATGTCAGGAAGGGAAGGGGGAACAGAGGGGAAAGGAGGAAGAAGCAGAAACAAAAGTAAAAAGATACTTGTGCTGGGACAGTGTGGTTGAAGATGTAGCTCTGTACTTGCTCAACATGGGCAAGGCCCAGGATTCAGTTCTGTAAGATTGCATGCATGGCTGGACACATACACCCATACAAAATTATCACCCTAAATCTAACGAGAAGGCACTTAAATAGCCTCCAAGAAAATAGTAAGTGTTAATATTAAGAAAAATTTAAAAGCACCATTTAACAAAGAAAAACAGGTTTAAAGATAAACTGTCCCTCATGGCCAAGAGTTGAGAGTTTTCCATGAGACCCTCACAACCCTATCCAAGCCTGCTGAAAGACCAAGGGCCCCTTAAAGACTAAGGAAGAAATTTTAGGCGTGAGGATGTCAAGGAAAACAAATTCCGGAGGAAGAAAACTAAATAAAAATAAATCCACCGCAAGTCAGGACCTCACAGGTCAGGACTGCTGCCCAGGCTGATCCTTTCAGCGTTGTTTCTCTTACTTTAGAAGCTTCTAGAACCCTTCCTACCTTTTCTTGACGAACACGAGGACGAATTGGTGACAAAGGTGGAAGAGCCAAGCACCTTCCTGGGGGCTCGAGAAGCCACCACTGCAAAGAGAGGTAAGGGGAGGGCGATCAGAAGAGGTGGGAGAATTCCGACCCCAGCTCTGTTCTGCCACAGTCCCAGCCTAGCGGAGAGTAGGGACGTGCACAGCCCCAGAACGACCTTGCCTGGCCTCTGCAAGCTTCCTCGAGGGGAGGGCCGGGAGCTTGTCTCTTAGCTGAGCTCAACGGGGAGCAGCTATGGGTGTCTCCATCCCAGGGACAGGCTCCCGCTACCAAGCGGCATCCCTTCACCTTTTCTGTAGGCTCCCGGGACGTAGTTTGCCTTGGTCCGCACCATGCTCACAGCGGAAGAGACAATGCTCACGGACTCCCCTGCTGCAGATGTTTCAACTGGACAAGGATCCGAAAATGACGTTCCCGCCACAGTTTAAATGGGTCTCTTTCCCGCGCGCTCCAAGCTCTTGAGAACCGGGGTTCTTATTGGTTCCGCGCCTTCACCCTGAGCCAATTGGCAGCGTCCAGCGGGTGACAGCGGGAGACTTCAGGCATTGCTGGCCAGTCCATCAGGCCCAGCGGTAACCACTCCTGGAGGGCGGGCGGTGCCAGGACACTCCAAGGTGGCGCCAAGTGTGGCCGCTGAGGTAGGTTGTGAACTAGCCAAGTGGATCCGCTTATAAAATAAAACCTAGTAAAGACTGAAATTGCAGTATTTCATAAAAATTTACCACAGAGTTAAATCCATGATGATTAAACCCTGAATGTGAAAATTAAAATGAAGTGGACCTTTCCATGAGAATCAAAACTAAAGTTTAATATCTAAGGGTGAACTCTGTTGTGATCTAAAACAGCCTTCCAAGGTGGAGAAGGAAAAGCGCAACTTAGTTTACAGTGTTTTAAAAACTGTTTTCAGGTCGCATAAGACTAAGAAATTGGACAGATTGTCCATACACACATAGAAATAAATAGAGACAAACAAACAAACATGGCCACAGAGCTAAAAACCTGCCAAAATAAAAAGGCCACAGCTCCAACCTACATGTGGATAATACTACAATAAAAAGATCATAAATATTTTCTGATCTCTTCAATTTACAATATTCCTAAGAAATTGTGTTCTAAATGCCATCCGTGGAACTAGAGCATATGCACTTGCTGCAGGATGCTTTCCATTAATGTTTATTTGAAAAACAACCCTTCGAAGTGTCCAGTGAATTATGCTTAAACAACAAAACCTACTCAGGGCCTTAACCAAATCAACAATTCACTGTGTTACACAGTTTAAGGGTAAACTGAGCACCTTTTAATCTCAACTCTGAGGAGGAAGAGATTCATAGATGGTGTGTTCCCTGCTGATCTGGGCTAGATCACAAGACTTAAAAAAAAAAAGAAAGAAAGAAAAAGAAAAGAAAAGAAGCAGGGCGGCGGGGGGGGGGGGGGGGGGAGAGGCAGGGGGGAGAAAAGGAAAAAAAGACCCAAAATTAGGAGCTGGAGAGATGGCTCAGAGGTTAAGGGGACCTAAAGTACACAGGTTAAATTCCTAGCACCCACATGGCAGCTCACAAATATCTGTAACTCCAGGTATCTGATGCCCTCACACAGACACACATGCAGGCAAAATGCCAATCAATGCACATGAAATAAAAGTAAATAAATCATTAAGGGGGAAAAAACAGCTGGGCGGTGACATACACCTTTAATCCCAGGACTCAGGAGGCAGAGGTGGGCCTCCTGTGTGTTTAAGGCCAGCCTGGTCTACAGAGTGAGTTCCAGGAAGACAAGGACTACACAGAGAAACCCTGTCTTAAAAAAAACAAAAGAAAGAAAGAAAGAAAGAGAAAGAAAGAAAGAAAGAAAGAAAGAAAGAAAGAAGACGTGAAAATAATGAAAGGGTTTAGACAGTCATTGAATTAACATTATAATGTTAGCAATTGCCTGCAGTTTATCTTAACCCTGGAGTGTTAAATTACAGCCAAATTCCCACCAGAAAAATAAAGAAGCCAATCAACATTCACTCTTTGTTGTCATTTACCCTCATAAAAATGCACATTGGTACTTAAATAACATTTTTTTTCTTTTGAGTTAAAGGCCTTTGGAGCCAGAAGCAATGGCACACCCCTGTAATCCCAAAACTCCAGGAGGCAGAGGCAGGCAGGTGAGTTGGAGGCCAGCCTGGTCTACAAAGCAAGTCCAGGACAGCCAAGGCTAAGCAGAGAAACCCTGTCCTGAAAAAAAAAAAAAAAAAAAGTCATCTACTCCAGGTCTGAATTGCCTAGTTGAACTCACATTCCAGAGTTCTGCAAAGAAAGGACCCAGAGAATATATATTTTCTTTTGCATTTCAAGCAAATGGCTAGAGAGAATTTCAAATATACAAATACACTTTTTCACAAAGTTATAATATACATATTATTATAATTGTCTTTTTTTGTTGTTTGATTTTTTTTTGGGGGGGGGGGATGTTGAAACAGGGTTTCTTTGTGTAGCCTGGCTGTCATAGAACTTGCTCTGTATTCCAATCTGGCCTCAAATGCAGAGATCTGCCTCTGCCTCCCTAGTGCTGGGATTAAAGGTGTGCACCACACAGTCCTGCTTTTGTCTGTTAACACTATTGATGTCAATGAGGAATGCAAGTTAGAAAACACACACACACACAAAAGGGTGATACTGACCAGAAGTTTTTAATTAAAATGGCTACTTTGGGCTGGGGATGTGACACACGTGGTAGATAGCACTTGCCTAGCAAGCGCAAAAGTCTTAGTTTGCTTCCCAGCACCACATAAAGATAGGTATGATGGTGCATGAATGTAATCAAAGCACATGGCAAGTAGAGGCAGGACAATCAGAAGTTCAGTACCATCCTCAGCTGTATGATGAGTTTATGGCCAACCTGGGGTATGTAAACTCTGTCTAGAAGGAGGGGAGGAGGAAGATGATGATTGGGACCAAGGCAGAGGCAGGAGTGTCTCTCAGAGCTGAGGCCAGCCTGGTCTTCAAATGGAGTTCCAGGATAGCCAGGACTGCAGAAAGACCCTGTCTCAAAAACCAAACCAAGGGGCTGGAGAGATGACACAGAGGAGCATTCACATGGTGGCTTACAACCATCTATAATGAGATCTGATGTCCTCTTCTTTCTTGCAGGCATAAACTCAGGTGAAATACTATATAAATAATAAATAAATCTTAAAACAAAAAAAAAACCCCAAAAAGATTGCTTTAGAGAAGTCCTTCTCTATAATTAAATAAAACACAGAGAATTATGTGATTTAAACATGAAAATCTTGAAGACCTGAAGGCTAACACATTAAGAAAACTTGTAGGGACAGCAAGATGGCTCAGCAGGTAAGCACACTTGTCACCAAATCCGATGACTTGAGTTCCAGTCCCAGAACCCACATGGTAGACGGAAAGAACTGACTTGTGCATATGTCTTTCTCTGACCCTGTACAAGTGTCAAAGCATTGAAAAACACCCACCCACATACAAAATACATGTGTTAAAGAAAAAGTTATAAAAATTTTAAAGAAAAGTAGTATGCATGTATTAAAGGAATTTTTGCCTAAATTTATACCTTGCTACAGGGGTATGACTCAAGGCCTTTCATATTTTAAATACAGTCTCTACTACTGAGCTACTAAGTTATGGTAATGAATAAACATAGAAAAGGTTAGATTATTTTAATATATTAGAATTAATAGATTATATTATTATGAAAAGATAAAATTCATTCTCACCATTAATGAACAGTACTGCATTTTGCTTTTTTAAAAAAGGGAGCTGGGCACAGTGGTATATACTTGTAATCTCAGCACTGGGGTGGGTGTGGGGAAGGCAGGTGGATTTCTGAGCTTGAGGCCAGCCTGATCTACAAATCAAATCCAGGACAGCCAGGCTACACAGAGAAACCCTGTCTCAAAAAAACCAACCAACCAAACAAGCAAAAAGCTGATGGCCGGTAAATTGGCTCAGAAGGTGAAGGTTCTTGCTGGCGAACTTGACCACCTGAGTTTGATTCCTGGGACCCAAGTGGTAGAAGGCAAGAACTCATTCCCGTGAGCTGTCCTCTGACCGCCATATGTGCACTGTGCATTTGCGGTAGCCGACAGACATGCACATGCACAAACACAAACAGGTAATGTGTTTTTAAGACACGGTCTCACTAGTAGCCTTGGCTGGCCTGGAATTTACTGCATAAACCAGCCTGGCCATGAGCAAAGGTCCTCCCACCTTTCCCTCCTAGAGTTCTGGGGTTAAAAGCATATGCTACCATGCCCAGCTAATGTCATTTATTTTTCCTAGATTTAAATCTTTTATTTTATATTTTACTATTTTTTATTTTATGTTTTATTATGTGTAAGTGCCTATGTATGTGCACCACATGCATGCCTGGTGCCTGTGAAGGCCAAAAGATATCGTAGGAGGGCCTAGCACTGGAGCACCAGGTGGTCGTAAGCCTTTAGGTGGTGTAGCCGCGGGATTCTAGTCTCAATTACAGACAGCACTAAAAATAAGCGCCACCATCATCAGAGCAAAAACTAGTACAGTGCCTACAAAAGCTTGCACGCGCTGGAGGTTTTGTTTTCCTTTGTTTGACTGGGAATTGAACCTGAGAATCTTGCATACTGAGAAGGTAGGGTACTGGGCTTTGTGCCTTGTCTCTCTCCACTCCACCTCCTTTTTATTGTGAGACAGAGCCTAAGTTACAAAGACTGGCTTTGAATTTACTTCACACCACAAGAAGGTTTTGGATTTGCTATCTTCCCGACAAGAGAGGTTTTAAATCTTGTCAGAATCAGACAAGATTTGAAGGCTGTACCCATCTTTCGGGGTCCTGCTTTCTTTTATTCCTACTACAGCTCTTTTGTAGGTGCGTAAATTGTCTTAGCACAATTGCCGATGGCCTTCCTGGAATTCCCCCTCAGCGGCAAAGACCCTCCAGAGCTCGTTTCTCCCACACACGTGTAAACAGACCCGGAAGTTGAGAGAAGCCGGAGGCCGCCCAAGTGGGAGGATCTGCCAGGAAGGGGGCGCGACCGAGCGGGGCGGTGGAAGCTTGTGGAACCCTCGTCAACGAGGTCGGCGTTGCGAAGGGAACGAGTCCCGCGCAGGACGGGAGGCGTTTGCAGCTCAGCTGGTTCCGGTTGGGGAAGATGGCGGTGGCTGGGGCGGCGTACCGGGAGCTGCTAGTACAATGGTGCACCCAGCAGTTGCGGAAAACTTTCGCCCTGGATGTCAGCGAGGAGATCATACAGTAAGATGGGTTCCGGGTCCTAGTGGGAAGCAGCTTTGTTATGATGTGCCCCGGTATGGCGAACGGGAAAGCCGGGGGATTAAAAAGTTGAGAGGAAAAGAAATACCGTCAAAGGAGCTGCCGTTGGTCTTTAGAGTTTGAATTTTGGCTTCCACTTTTTCAGTTTAGCCTCTAGATAAGTATGCCAGAGTCCACGCAGTTTCCTAGGAAAGTGGCAACACCATAGTATTTAGATTTGTAAGATTGTTCCGGAAATCGGTTTGCTTACAAACTGTGGAGAGAATGAACAGGTCAGATTGGCTTTCTAGAAATTCCTTACTCTGAATCAAGCAGGATCCAGAATTTACACGAGGGCGACATGGTACATTACAAATAATCCCTGATTTCAGAGTCACAGCTTCAGTCTTCTGTTGCCATTAGCCAGTTTGGGAACCTTCGGCAAATTAATTTCTCTTTGTACCCTCCCCTTTATTTAGAATATTAATAATTACTAGAGCTTTCCTTTAGAGTTTTACAATCCTTACAAAACAGATGGCGATTATTGACGAATTCTGCGATGGGAGTTAATTGAAGGTTTTCTGGGAGCATAGAATACACTTTTCAGTATGGAATAAACTTTTCAATAAAGGATATCCATTATGACTTGAGACTCTTAAAATTACTGGAAAAGATCCTTTCACCTGAGAACTAAAGCATAGGCAGAAGCTCAGGTTCAGAGTACTCAGGTGGAGGGGAAGATTACAAAAAGAGACTGGATTAAAACAAACAAACAAACAAAAAAACAGAATAAAAATAAAAATTTTTCTTAATTTGATTCTTTGTTGCCGGAAACAAAATTGCTAATTCTAGAATTATAAGAAATAAGGCCAGTTTGCTGAGTTTGGGAGAAAATTTTGAAGAAGCGCTGACATTAGACCCAAAATGTCTTGCATATTACGCAAGTTCATGATGACCAAGCTACCCACAACCCTGATGAATACTGTTTAGTACTTCATCCTTGTTATGATTTCTGAAAACCATACACTATGCTATTCTTGTTTCCACAATTTATATCTTTACCTCCTGAGGTATGTTTTGTCAATTGAGAGTGCTGAAGAGATACGAGAATATGTGACAGACCTCCTTCAGGGAAATGAGGGCAAAAAAGGTCAATTCATTGAAGATCTTATAACCAAGTGGCAAAAGAATGGTCAAGAGTTGATTTCTGATTCTTTTCAGCAGTGCTGGAAAAAAGATGGTAAGTTAAAGTGGTAGGTAATAATTGAAGTTTTACTGGTAAATGCTTGGCTTTAAAAGCCTCGGTGTTGTCTTCCACTATGTATTACTGGTTCACAGCTAACTTAAACAGAACCTATGTGTGCATATTTTCAGCTTAGGTCTATTCAATTAGTAATGAATATTGCTCTAAGCCCTTGGTTTTCAACCTTCCTAATTCTTTAATACAGTTCCTCATGTTGTGGTGACCCCCAACCATGAAATTATTTCATTGCTACTTCATAACTGTCATTTGCTACTGTTATGAATTATAATGTAAATATCTGATATGCAGGATTATCTGATATGCAACCCCTAAAGGGGTTACAACCTACAAGTTGAGAACCACAGCTCTAACCTGTCAAGCTTTTCTGCCTGCCACTGCCTCACAAGTACTGGGATTAAAGCCATGTTCCACCATACTGGGTACCAGCCATCATTTTTAAATTTACAGAAAAATCACAAAAGAATCTTTTTTCAGGCACAGCTGTGGCTTTAGAATAATTTTAAGTGGATTAAACTTACAAGTGGATTAAATAAATACTTCTCAAGGACTGTGTCCTAACTCAGTGGAAAGACACTTGCTTATCATTTGTGAGAGCCTATGTTCAATCCCCAACACTACAAATTTATTTTTATAAATATATTTTAAAATATTTTTTCTTCCTAATTTTTTTTTTTTTATGTGTACGGATCTTTTGCCTGCATGTGTGGCTGTGCCTCGTGCATGCTGGTGCCCTTACAGGACAGAGGAGGGAATTGGGTTCCCTGGAACTGGAGATTCAGATGGTGTGAGCTGCCATGTGTGTACACTGAGAATTGAGCCATGGTGTAGCCAGTGCTTTTAACTGCTGACCCGTCTCTCCAACCTTTGGTTTTGTTTGTTTGTTTTTCTTTTTCCAAGGCAGGGTTTTTCTTTATAGCCCTGGCTGTTCTGGAACTCACTTTGTAAACCAGGCTGGCCTCAAATTCAGAGATCTGCTTGTCTCTCTCTGTAAGCGCTGAGTTCAAAATTCTGTGCCACTGTGTCCCACTCCAGCCCTATTTTTATAAATATTTTTTTAATGATGTGTATACCTGAATGAAAGTATAGACTGATTATAGTATTAATGATATTTAGAGGTATCCATTTATATAGTACAAAAGATGAACATCAAACTAAATAATATGCTATTATTATACAGTGTAAAATATCAGTCTTGAATTTACGTTATTAAGTTGCGCTCAATATTTCAGTTTTTCTTTCTCTAGTACTTGGATTCAGGCCAGAGATGCTTGGATGCTAGGCAAGTGTAATGACAACTTTGGAATTTCAGATTCTTTAAAAACATGAAAATATTATAAGGATGTGTTACCATTTTAGTCCCAGGTGTGGGGTGTGAGAGTGCTTCAGACTTCAGCAGCTGACCATCGCTTGCCCCGTGCGCTAGCCCAAGTGTGATTTTGTCAGCTGCAGATAGCTTCTACGATCGTGTGAAGTTTGGAATTCTGGGAAATGTTAGAGCCCTGAGAGGCAGGGTGGGTGGTGGGTGGGTGGTTGTTGGTCGTTCAGGAAGGTTGGATGCAGTTTGTCAGTAGTTGTATTCAAAGAGGAAACAAAAGGAAAAGAATTAGATTCAGAGATCTCTATCTCTCACTCTCCCCTTATCCTTCTTTCTCTCCTATCTTGTGATAGGGAGTGAACCTGGGGCAGGGAGGGGGATGGGAAAAAGAAGACCCCACAAAGTAGCAGAGACCAGCTACTGCCAAGCATTTTTCATCACCAATCCTGTTTGGGATTATTTATCATTGATTACAGACATTAAAAATGGTGGTTCGATTTTGAATTGAGAGTAGTTCTGCCTGACTTCTTGTCTTGACTATAAATATTAAGAACTACCTTCAGGTTTTAGCTATAGACACTAAATAACAAATCTTGCCATTCTTTTTCTGTATCTGTGTGTATTTTCTTTTATTCTTTAAAGAAATTTTAGATGGACAGAGATCAGTGGACCAGCTAAAGCGGAGTAGGAGGAAAGGAAGAAACAAACAGGAAGTTCCTGCATTTCCTGAACCTGACATGACTGTAGAGGTCAAAACACCTTTAGATTTGGCCAAGGTAAATGCTTACAAAATTTAAGCTTTTCCTGACTGTGTGGAGAAGAAGAAATGACTAATATCAGAGACAAAATACGGAAATTAGTCTTCAATGTCACATTTAACAAATGGATGAATATTAGGGACAGAAGCTGGCATCTTTCTCTGTGGTATGAGACCTTTTCTTCCTTCTGAGATAAGGCACCATGCAGCTCAGGCTGAAATCTAATTTGCCGTTAGCCTTGAACTCCTGGTCTTCCTACCTCTACCTTCCAAGCCCTGAGATTGTGTGCCACCACTCTTCTGCGGGACTTACTTCATTCTCAGGATCAGACTAGGACCTTGTGCATGCATATGAGACAAGCACTCCTCCCCTGACCTACACGCCTGTTCCTGGATGGAGAATAATTAAAGAAGCGCCCTACTTTCAACTTCAGCATTTGAAAGGGCAGTAAAAACTGAATGACTAGATAGTTCTTGGTGTCATTAATAACTGCCAGGCCAGTTATTAATAACTTCCCGCCAGGGAAGATGCCATGATTATGAAAGTAGTTTGCCCTGGACAAGGCTTGTCCATTGCACTCTGATGTGCTGACCCTTGTGCTTTTCCCAAATGTGGGAAATAGGACTGCATAAATTTGTAGTAGTGGGGGATTGCATTTACACTCTGCCCTACATCCGTACAAAGATGCATGCGTGCACATACAGACATACACACAAACTGCCAGACACTTGCAAGAAGATAGGGAGCTCCAGGCCAACCTGGAGTTCAGACTGCTAGCAAATTCTAGGCTACACTGAGACTTTTATCCGAAAAATCAATACAAAGGTAGATGAATAGTATTCTTGTTTTGAAAGTTTTCTCTTCTACCGTAATTATCAATATTCCGACTTCAAAACTTATTTTTAACCAGGCATGCATAGAATTCTCGGAGTATCCCAAGCTGTCTTTCAGCTGAAAGTCTTTCTGCCTCAACCTCCTGAAGCTTAGACTGTAGCCACTACATCTGGATAACTGAAACATTTATAGTCAGCATGACTTGACAAACTTCTGAAAAGGAGAAAATTAATTAATCTAAGATGGAATATGACAATTTTGAGAGGATACTATGCAAAAACATGGGTGGGAGATGGACATGGTTGGCCTTAAGCATGTAATCCCAGTACTCAGGAGTCTGACGCAGAAGGAATGCCTCAAGTTCAAGGCTACCTGGTCTTCATGATTAATTCCAGGCCAGCTAGGGCTACAGAAGAAGATTTTGTCTTAGAAAACTAAAAAGTAAAAACTAAAGCAAAAACAGGAGAGCAGAATTTACAAAGATTATCACAAGTAATAAAGAACATATAACCAGGGAGTATATGAAGGTGTTCAGGCTCACTAGGAACTGGAGATGGCCTATTTTTCATAGTCTTCCTCTCAGTTTTAACACCAAGTCTCACACCATGCCCCTGCCCCAAGGCACGAACAAACCAAAATGTCTGTTCTGATCAGATAAATACACATTAAATCACTGACATATTTCCTATTAGATTTTCAATGTTTTATCAGTTGTCAATAAAGAAAAAGTGTTTAGTAGCATGAATCAAGAACTGTGGAAATGTTTCTATACTCTTTAGTTTGGGCCTCATCTCTACAGCCTTGTGTATGCTAGGGAAGTACTTTACCCCTGAATGACACCCAAACACTCTTGTATTGTATTGTTTTGTTTTTTTCCTTCAGTTTGTTTGTTTCTTTGGTTTTTTGAGACAGGGACTCTCTGTGTAGCCCTTGCTGTCCTGGAACTCACTTTGTAGACCAGGCTGGCCTCTAACTCACAGAGATCTGCCTGCTTCTGACTCCCAAGTACTGGGATTAAAGGAGTGCACCACTATGCCTGGCCCTTTTTCAGTTTATTTTTATTTTATGTGCGCTGGTGTTTTGCCTGAATATATATCTGTGGGGTGTCGGGTCCCTGGAACTGGAGTTACAGGCGATTGTGAGCTCCCCACTGTGAGTGCTAGGGACTAAACCTTGGGTCCTCTGGACGAGTGGGCAGTGCTTTTAACCTCTTACCCATCTCTCCAGCCCATGTTGTATTGTTTTAATGGCTAAAAATGTTGTGCACTTTTTCTTATTTTTGTTGCTCATTTGAGTATGTGTTACTATGAAATTCCTCATGATCGTTTTTTATGTTTTTTTCTTGTGTCTCTTTTTTTCCCTTAGTAATAGGGATTGAGTGTAGGCCTGCATACATGCTAACCACATGCTGTGCCACCAGCTACACTCTGGCTTCTTTCTTATTAGTTTCTGAATGAATAAATTTATCAATTTTGCTGGACAGTGGTGGTGCACGCCTTTAATTCCAGAATTTGGGAGGCAGAAGCTGGATCTCTGGATTCAAGGCTAGCATGATCTACAGAGTGAGTTCTAGGACAGCCAGAACTAAAACAGAGAAACCCTGCCTTGTAATTCCAAAAATAAAATAAGTTTTAAAAATTTTATTGATTGCCTATGTTTTGAGATCTATGGCTGTTACCCCTTTTAGGGGTATTTAAAAAATTCTTTGTTTTATTTATTTACTCTGAGTGTGTGCATGGTAACACAAACATGCATGCAATTTGTGGGAGTTGGTTCTCTAGTTTTATGTTGTGATCCTTGATATCAAACTGAAGTCATTTAAGCTTGGCAAGGATCTTCATCTAACTAGTCCCTAACGTCATTCTTTAGCTGTGGTTTAAGATACCAGGGGTTGGGATTATAGCTCAGTAGCAGAGCACATACCTAGTGTACGTAAGACACTGGTTCAATAGCCAGCACCACTGAAAGATAAATAAATGAATAAATAAAGGAAAAATAAAAAATAGGACTGGGGTGTAGTTCATGTAGTTGGTAGAGTGCTTGTCTGGCATGCATGAACCCCCTGGGTTCCATCCCTGCACTGCTTACTAACAGTGTGCTCCTATATGCCTGTCGTCCCAGCGCCCAGGAGGAACTGGGAGGAAGATCAATATTATCTTCTAGCTTGAGCATAATAGTTATAGGCCAGATGCTACTCAACACAAAAACAAACAAACAAACAAAAAACCCCACCCGCTACATTTGAATAATAAAACACCTACATGTGCAATCTTAAATATCTCAGGGGACAGCAGTACAGCTCACTGGATAGAAGTGCTTGCCACCAAGGCTGAGGTTAGTCCTCTGAACCCGCATGGGGGAAGGAGAGAACTAACTTCTGCAAGTTGTTCCCTGACCTCCATGTGCACACCATGGTGCACGCACACTCATACATGTTGTTACATATAAGAATTTATTTTAAAAACGTCTCAAGCTGCTTTGGTTGCTGTATTTGCCTGGCCATATTAGGTGTTTAACAAATAAAGCAATTGCTAGGAAAACAATTACCTTGCTATTATCAGGACCCTAATTATAAATAATCTGTATTTTTCCTCCTTTCCTGATTCTTGAATAAGGTGTAAGTAGTTACTGCACAGAAGTGAGGCTTTTCCTCCCGATTCTTTTCATTGTAATTGATCAGTGTTCCTGTGATGTCTTTGTATCATTAGGCACAAGAAAGCAACAACTCAGTAAAGAAAAAGACAAAATTTGTCAGTTTATATACAAGAGAGGGACAGGACAAACTTGCAGTCCTGCTTCCTGGTCGTCACCCATGTGATTGCCTGGGCCAGAAGCACAAGCTCATCAATAACTGCCTGGTCTGTGGGCGGATTGTCTGTGAGCAGGAGGGTTCAGGCCCCTGCTTATTCTGTGGCTCTTTGGTAAGGTCCTTCATGTTTTGTTTTCACTATGTTCGATTTTTCTGTCAACTTGAGTTATCTGAGAAGAGGGAACCTCACTTGGGAAAATGGTTCCTAAGATTGTCCTGTAGGTAATCCTGTCGGACAGTTTCTTAATTCTTGATTAATGTAGGAAGGCCCTGCAATTGTGTGTGGTGCCACTCCTAGGAAGGTGGTCCTAGAAAACAGGCTAAGACGTAGTGTGTATCTATAATCCCAGCACTTGGGAGGCAAAGGTAGAAGAATCTGATTTTAAGGCCAGCCTGGTTTACATAGTGAATTCCAGGCCAGCCAAAGTTACAGAATGAGGCATTATCATTAAAACAAACAAAATGCAGAAGGAGCAAGTCAGTACGGAGCATTCCTTGTATCACTTAACAGTCCCCTCCTCAGGTTCCTGCCTTAACTTCCCTTAGTCATGAACTATTACCTGGAAGTACAGAATGATATAAATAAATCCTTTATGGAGCTAAAGAGATGGCTTGGTGGTTAAGAGCAGTGGCTACTTTTGCAGAGGAGCTGGGTTTGATTTCCAGCAGCTACATTGTGGCTCATAGCTGCTTATAACTCTAGTTCCAGTGGATCTGATGCCTTCTGACCTCTACAAGACCAGGCATACACATGGTGAACATATAGACATGCAGGCAAGCATTCAAACATTCATACCATAGAAATAAGTAAGGACATATATGAAAAAATAAACCCTTTCTTCCTGCCAAACTGCGTTTGGTCATAGAGTTTTATCACAGCAGTAGAAGCCCTAACTAAGAAACTGTGTTTTGAGTTAATAACCATGGCTATTCAAATCTTATGCAGTTTTCCTTAGGAAACTGCTTCTCTACAATGTTTAATGAAATTCCAGTGCTCTGGGGACCTAGGAAGAAAAGTGAGTTTTTAAGGCACACTCTCACTATGAAGGTAGGCTTGCCTCAAGCTCCCAGACTCAATGTCGTTGAACTTCCTATCTAAACCAGGCTAGCCTCAAGTTCCCAGGTATTGAAGTATTGAGATTACAGGTGTGTGCCATCATACTTGCCTTCTGGTTGGTTCTTATTTTATGTGCATATATGTTTTGCCTACATGTATATCTGTGGATCACATTTGTACCTGGTCCCCTTAGAGGCCAGAAGAGGGAAATTGATCCCTAGAACTGAAGTTACATATGATTGTGAGCTGCCGTGTGGGTTCTGGTGATTAAACCCAGGTTCTCTGGAAGAGCAGCCAGTGCTCCTAAACACTGAGCCATCTCTCCAGCCTCAAGCTTTTTGGTTCTTTCTAATAAAACATTTCCTTATAATTTCTTTTTTCATTCTTTCCTTCCTTCCTTCCTTCCTTCCTTCCTTCCTTCCTTCCTTCCTTCCCTCCCTCCTTTCTTCTTTCCTTCCTTTCTTTTTTGGTTGTTTCAAGACAGGGTTTCTCTGTGTAACAAAGTCCTGGATAGCCTTGAATTTACAGAGTTCCTCCTGCCTCTGCCTCATGAGTCTCGTAACTAGAGGAGTGTGCCATCATGCCCAGCATCTTTATAATTTCTGTTATCAAAGATAGAGTTTACAACCAAAGGCTTTGAAAAGTGTCATGATTTTTTTCAGTATTCTCAACAGAAGTAAGTATTTGTCTTTTGAAACTAGGTATATCTATATTTACATGTATGTATGTATATTATTTTACATAAATATATATGTTAAATCACAGAGTTATTCATATTTATAGGAATGAAATTCTTTTTGTTTTTGTTTTTTGAGACAAGGTTTTTCTTAGTAATCTTGGGTGTCTTGGAACTGACTCTGTAGATCAGGTTGAGACTGCACTTAATACTTTGCCAAGCAAGCAATATCATTCAACCTCTGAATGGCAAGTCTGTTTCCTTTATAGGTATGTACTAATGAAGAACAGGACATCTTACAGCGTGACTCAAACAAAAGCCAGAAACTGTTAAAGAAACTCATGTCAGGTAAACCCTAGATTCTTGATTTTTTTCCATTCTTTGAGACAGGGCCTCACTGTGTATCCCAAGTGCCAAGATTAAAGGTGTGCATCATTGTCTGGCTAAGATGCAGTTTTTTTTTTTTTTTTTTTTCTTTTTTTTTTTTTTTTTCAGATTTATTTATTTATTTATTTATGTGTTTATTTATTTGGGGTCACTTATTCAACAATTTTTTTTTTTTTTTTGATGCTGCTGGTCAAATGTGGGCCCTCACGCATCCAAAGCTATAGTCCCTCTCATGTAGCTCAGGCTACTCTTAAATTTGCTGTGTAGATGAGGAGAGCTTTGAGCTTTGACTCCTCTGTCTTTATTTCCAAAGTATTGGAATTAAAGGCATGCATCAGATCTGCCTAAAACCATTTTTAAGAGGTAGAATAGTGTGCTTATTAATTTCTAACAAAATAATATATATACATATATTTATTTTTATTTTATTTTTTGGTTTTTCGAGACAGGCTTTCTCTGTGTAGCCTTTGCTGTCCTGGCCTTGTTTTGTAGACCTGGCTGTCCCTGAACTTAGAGAGATCGGCTGCCTCTGCCACTGAAGTGCTGGGATTATAGGTGTGCACCACTGCACTGGGCATCAAAACAATATTTTGCTTCTACCTTAGTTCATAGTTTTCATTTAATTTCATTTTATTTTATTTTTCACTATTTTACATTTTATTTTTAGTCAGAATTAATGTTTTTTTAATTTTAAATATTTTTAAAAGTTTTTTTTGTCAGTTTTCATATTATTTAAAAATATATGTTCTTTTATAAAGTAGCAATTGGAAAAAAAATGTTATGCTTTTCCGTTATTTTCAACTAATTTTCTTTAATTGACTTAGCTTTCAGTGCTGAGATTTGAACCCAGGGTAGTGTAGACACTAGGGAAGCAGATTAAGCTTAACCTCCACTTTTTGAAAATTTTGGTTTGAGTCACACGAAGATGCTAGGCTGATTGACTTGCAGCACAGCTTGACTTATTTTTTTGGGACTATTATCCAAGCTGACCTGGAGTCCTTGTAACCTCCCATGAAGGTGAGTATATCATGTGAGGCCATATTTTTTCTTTTCTTTTCTTTTTTTTTTTTTTGAAACAGGATTTCTCTGTGTAGCCTTGGCTGTCCTGGACTTGCTTTGTAGACCAGGCTGGCCGCGAACTCAACAGTGATGCATCTGCCTGCCTCTGCCTCTCTGAGTGCTGAGATTAAAGGTGGGCACTACCTTTTAATATATGAATGAATCAGTAAATTTATTTTCATCTTTGAATTTTAGTTTCCTTATCTGTAAACAAGGATGGTAGAAACTGTTTATATTGGTTATATAACAAATAAATGTTCCTTTGTGTCTTATCATTTATTCCAGTTTTGCATCTTTTCTGAAATCTTTCTTCCATTAATTAGTTTATGGTTTTGATATGTAAAAGTATATTTATAGGTGATAGCTTTTGTTAGTAAGGTGTTTCATGTATTTTGATCTTTTGGAGCTTTGTGACAGTTAAACACAGAGCTCTATAGGCATGCACTGCACTACTGAGACACATTTGGTATCCGTAATCTGTAGAGGTCTAGCTTTTTTTCCTTTTTTTTTTTTTTTTTTTTTTTTTTTTTTTTGTAACTCTGGCTGTCCTGGAACTCATTCTATAGACCAGGCTGGCCTCAAACTCACAGATGCACCTGCCCCTGCCTCCAGAGTACTGGAATGAAAGTTGTGCGCCAACTCTGCCTTGGTAGTTTTTTTGTTTTGTTTTGTTTTTTGAGAGACTGTTAGTGTCAAACACTGGATGTTAGTTGAGCCTGACCTTAAAAGTTTCCGTTTAAATGAATACTGCAGATCATCAGGGTAGAATCAGGTCTGCAAATATATTGTTCATTGCTGCACAACAATACAATAAATTTTATTCTTTGGGCTGATACTGTTTGATTTCTTTATTGAATTACAGGGGCAGAGAATTCTGGAAAGGTGGATGTCTCTACGAGGGACCTTCTTCCTCATCAAGAATCTCGGATGAAGTCTGGTTTGGAGAAGGCTATCAAGCATAAAGAAAAACTGTTAGAGTTTGACAGAACTAGGTATGGTAGGGTGAGACTAACCTTCACTGAGACAAACTTATCCATAGATTCTGGCCATTAAAACATTATTTGGGGGTTCTAGAGAGTTGGTGCAGAGATTAAGAGTACTTGTTGCTCTTGCAGAGACCCAAGTTTGATTTCTCCCGCCTGTGTGGCAGCTCATAACCATATGCAGCTCCCGTTCCAGAGGAATGCGCTGTGCTGACCTTGACAGGCCAGAGCCGCTCGCTCACATAGAGTGTACACATGTACCTGGAGGCAAAACACACATAAAATCATGTATTATTTGATACTTGCTACCTTCTTACGGTAGACTGTGAAAGGGTTGATAACAAAGAACTGGCTGCTCTGTAATTTTTTTTTTTAATTGCATCTTGGCTTTATTTTTTGTTTTTGTTTGATAAGATTTCACTGTGTGGCCTTAGATGGGCTGGAACTTAATATATAGACCATCCTGAATCAGACTTGCAGAGATCTGCCTGCTTCTGCCTCCTAAATGCTAGGATTAAAAGCATGGATCACCATACCTGGCTCTTCTAATGTTTTTTTAAAAAAACATTCTGCAAAAAGGGCTTATAGATCACATTTATTTAATAACATTATCTAGGTGGTGAATAAACATTTTGAAGACTATTTTCAAGTCAAAGAGCAGCTCTGTTAAGTAAGCCACTTTATACTGCAGAACAGTATAAATATTACACAGAGAACATACAGATATTTGTGCTAAAGACAGAATGGAAGAAAGTTTAAATTAAGCAAAAACCAAACCTGGCATAGTAGCACACACCTCTAATCACAGCACTTGGGAGGCAGACGCAGGAAGATCTCTGTGAGTTCATAACCATCCTGGTCCACAAAGTGAATTTCAGGACAGCCAGGACTACATAGTGAGATCCTATCTCAAGGGGAAAAAAAAAATCAAAACCTTTAGGCATTAAGTGTTTTAAAATTTCTAGTTAACAGAGGCTTCATTTTTATAAGGAATACTGTCTCCATATTAGACTTTATAAAAAATAAAATTCTGGTAGACTTGAGCTACATACTTTCTACTAAATCCAGAGTCCTGAAGTGTAGTAAGCAAATCTGTGAATAATGACAATTTCTTTTTTTTTTTTTTTTCCCATTGCTGAGGACCGAACCCAGGGCCTTGCACTTGCTAGGCAAGCTCCCTACCACTGAACTAAATCCCCAACCCCAACAATTTCTTAAGTTAATACATCTCTCCAGGTGCCGACTATTACACAAACCCCAGTGAACCAAGATCCTGTAATAGGGAAGGCACTGAAACACTCAAGGTGAAAATTGGCCTTGAAGACATGTTCATAAATTAGGCAAATGTTTTTTTAAATAGATTTATTTACTTATTATGTGTACAGTATTCTGCCTGCATGTATGCCTGCAGGCCAGAAGAGGGCACTAGATCTCATTATAGATGTTTGTGGGCCATCATGTGGTTGCTGGGAATTGAACTCAGGACCTTTGGAAGAGCAGCCAGTGCTCTTAACCTCTGATTCATCTCTCCAGCCCATTTTCAGCAAATATTTATTGAAACGTGTATTTTAAGCTTGAGGAAGAGTCTGATAGACAGAGCCCTTGAGCCTCAAAGAGCTCACTCTCTAGAGCAGAACTGCCTAGCACTCACACAGTCGCCGTCAGCCTTAACTCCATTCTGCAAGAGGTGCGGAGACACTGCTTTCCTCTATGAGGGCAAACACAAGCTACTCAGACTTTATTATTGGGGGGAGAGGAGTGAAGGTGGGCCCACATCAGACTATCTATGTCAAGGCCCCTACCAAATATTTTAATACAAAATCTTTGTACCCTGAATATGAATGTGATTTAAATGCTTTCCTTATGCTTATGTGTTTCACTAATTTGTAATTATGGAGAAACACAGTCTTCTAACAGTAGTATAATCAATTTGTGAGTCCCGGGTTTATTTTTTGTAGAATGACAGGGTTAAATTCTCAGAAATGTTTTCTAGCCTTCAATTTTCTTGTCATCTGATCTTAGAAGTTAGCAGGGTGTGTTAATAAAGAACTGGAGTGGGCTGGAGAGATGGCTCAGAGGTTAAGAGCACTGGTTGCTCTTCCAGAGGTCCTGAGTTCAATTCCTGGCAACCACACGATGGCTCACAACCATCTACAATGAGATTTGGCACCCTCTTCTGGCCTGCACGCATACATTCAGGCAGAATACTGTATACATAATAAATAAATCTTAAAAAAAAAAAAAGAACTGGATAGTGAGGAGGGAGGATGTAGAAAGCATTACAGTAATAGATGAATAAAACATCCACCTGGCCCTCACTGGCTGCAGCACTTGGGAAAGTGCCACATACTCCACTTGAGCTGCTTGGTAGAGCTGGTTCTGGTAGCATGTGTTCAAGTGAGCTGGCCCTGGGGGTGTAAAATGGGGAGAGGTGACCCTGCCCTTCGCCTGGACAAAGCACAGGCATAGGAAAACTACACCTCAGCTACTGCCCAGGCCCAGATCCAGAGCTTTGAGTTAGCCTCCCCCAAAACCTACCTCATTTATGAGCAGCTGGAGTGTGTGTGAAGGGGCTGGTTCTACAGAACCAGTGACTCACTGCAATAAACATTTGCAAGTAAAGCTGTTTGGGCAAAATAGTATACTGTGTGACACACCACAGCTTCCATGGTGAAAAGGTTTTTTTTTTTTTTTTATTTATCTATGTTAAGTTTTATTTTTTGTTTTCTTTCAGGAGGGAGGGTACAAGGGCAGAGGGCAGATGTGGAGGGACAGGCAGAGGAGTTGGATTGGGGTGCATAATGTAAAATTCATAAAGAGTAAATTAAAAGTTAAACAAGAACTCCAGCTGGGTGGTGGTAGTATATGCCTTTAATTCTAGTACTTGAGAGGCAGAGGCAGATTTCTGTGAGTTTGAGGCCAGGGTGGTCTATAGAGTGCGTTCTGGGACAGCCAGCACTATTACACAGAGAAACCCTGGCTTGACAAACCAAACAGCAAAAAGAAAAAAAAAAAATCCTAATGAGAATAATTCATTCACAGGACTGAGATTTCAGGCAAACACCAGCAGACCAATGCTCTGTCAGTAATAAACCAGTGAATTTTAAGAGCAGGATATTAAGTTACTGGAATAACAGCTGGGATATGACAAAACTAGGTTATGTCCCAGTTTTCAGGTGTAAGCTGTGATCCACAGCCTAGAGGGTGGACGGAAGGTAAATGAAGGTGGATGGAAGGTAAATGAAAGGTTGGATTTGTCAGAAAAGGAAGACAGTGGATTTTGGTGCTGTCTTTCACTGCCTGAGGCTGAGATTAGTTTTAGGAGCAGAACTGAACCTTGCAGTAAACATAAGACACACATTGCAACTTCAAGGCAGGAAGACCTTATTTAGAACATTCATTGTCTTCCATAGTTGAGACAGGAACCTTCACAACAGCAAAAGTTAAGCGGTAATTAGTCCATATTTGCCAACAAGTGACCTAGTTACTGTGTGTTCTTTTTTTCCTTTTCCCTGCTCAGTATCCGAAGGACCCAAGTCATTGACGATGAGTCAGACTATTTTGCCAGTGATTCTAACCAGTGGCTGTCCAAAGTCGAGCGGGAAACCATGCAGAAACGAGAGGAGGAGCTGAGAGAACTCCGACATGCCTCCCGACTTTCTAAGAAAGTCACCATTGACTTTGCAGGGCGGAAGATCCTAGAAGATGAAAATCCACTAGCAGAGTATCACAGCAGGTAAGTAGGAGGCCTCTGGTAGAGTCTGAGAATAGGAGCAGCCTGACTTTAAGGGCTTTCCTTCTAATGGATCTGTTTATTTAAAACACAAGGGTGACCCAGTGTGTAAAGCTTTTGCTGCACAAACCTTGGGACCCGTAGTCAGGCCCTCACCACCTGTGTGAAACCATTGTGCAAGTTCCGCATGTCTGTCGTTCCATTACTCCTATGGCAACATAGAAAACAAAGCTGAATTCCTGAAGCTCACAGGCCAGTTAGCCTGCTGTGTGCAGTGGCATCCT
>NW_026585691.1:3416634-3422078 GCF_907164565.1 Psammomys obesus | reverse complement strand
GGCATCCTGAAGCTCACAGGCCAGTTAGCCTGCTGTGTGCAGTGGCAAACAGCAAACAGAACTTGTCTGAATCAGGCTGGAAGGTGAGGACCGACACCTGAGGTGTACTCCGACTCCATACACACTGTGACACTGTCTGCCCTCACTTTCACACACGCATACATGTATACATCTCATATGCACATATTATACATATAAAGATAAAAAGAAAGAAGTAAAGATGATGGAGGGCCAGTGAGTTGGCTCAGCAGGTAAAGAGGCCTACTTGCTAAGCCTGACAGCTTGTGTTTGCTTTGTGGAACCCCATATGGTAGAGGAGGGTGCCAGCTCCACAAGTTGTCCTCAGACCTCCACAAACGTGTTGTGGCCTGCACATGCATGCACATTCTCACACACAAAATAAAATTTAAAAATTTATTTATTTATTTGGAAAATGTTAGCATTTAATTAACTTCCCTGGCTGGCTTTACGCCACCAGGACACAGGCACCTCCCACATCCTTAATCTTCTCTTCAGCTCTTCTGCTGAAGAATTTGGCCTTCACTATGACAGGCTGCTTAGGGAGCCTGCCCTTCCCCAGAACTTTGTAGTAGCCCGATCGCACAACATCAGTGATGGGAGCAGCCCCAGTCTTGTTTTTTTGCAGCATTGAGCCGTGTCTGCTCACTGACCAGTGTCCACAGTTTATCCAGGTTGACGGTTGGGCAGAAGCTCTGATTCCTCTTTAAGTGGTAATGCCTCATACCAACTCTCCCAAAGTCCCCTGGATGATATTTGTCGAAGTTGATCCTGTGGTGCTGCACGCCTCCAGCATTCCCTCAGCTTCCCGGGTGTTTGCGGTACTTACTGATGCGGCCATGACTGTGGCTAACGTGGCCCCAGAGTTTCCGCGTCTTCCTCAGTCTGGATGGCATGGTGGCAGCAGAAAGGAAAGAGCACCAATAATTTTATAATGGTAGAGTTCTTTATAGCAGTATTTGCTTGAAATCATGGCACTTAAGAGGTGTAAGGCACAGGATACATAGCATGAGAGTAGCCTGGGCGATATAATGAGTCCCAGGACAATCTGGGTGAGTCATAAAACAAGACTCTGTTTCACAAATCAAAAGAAAAAGTAATAAGAACAAAAAAAAAATAATTTCGAGCACCACAAAAAAGTAAATAAATAAAATGTTTAAGGCTGGGATTGTAGCAAAGTGGTATAGCACTTGCCTAGTATCCCTGAGCCCCGGGGTTTGATCCCTAGCACCTCAAATAATAAAAACAAAATACAAAATAATTGTTAATTTAGAGCAGGAAATAGATGAGTAGCTGAGGATTTTCAAAATGAACTATGAAACCAGGCACAGTGGTACACATATATAACCCTTGCACTTTGATAAGACGAGAGAAGATCAGGAATTCCAGGTCAAGTCGTAAGTTTGAGGCTAGCCTGGGCTATGTGTTACTCTCCTTAATAAAACAAAGACCTAAAACAGCACCCCAAAAGGGTACAGTTCAGAGAGCACAGTAAATCAGTGAGGCATGACGAAATGATTTAGTTGGTAAAGTGCTTGATATGCAAAGAAAAGGACCTGAGGTTATTCCCTAGAACCTGCATTAAAAAAACAAAACAAACACAAACACAAACCAAACCAAACAAAAAAAAAAAACTAGCCTGGTAGCAGCCTTGTAATCTCAGAGCTGTGCAGGCAGAGAGAGGAGGACACCTTGAGCTTCCTAGCCAGCCGGTCTACTCAAACCAGGCAGCTTCCAGGTTCAGTGGGAGATCCTGTCACATAGAGGACAGCACCCCACATTGACCTCTAGCCTTTTCAAGTGCGTACTTTTTTTTTTTTTTTTGCTTCTGCCTTTGTTTGCTTTCCTTTCTATTTGAATACCTTTACCTTTCCAATATATATCTTTCCCTTGAACCTGCATGGTGTAACACATGAGATGGTGCAATAATAACCATGAGTTGGATTGTGTCTATCCCATAATAAATATTGGATCTTTTCATGTATGGCACAGCGTATACACAGTGGTCTTAAACCTGCCCATTAGATTCAAAACTGCCTTATTGTTGAGTTGGTTTTTGAGACAGGATCTGGCTGTGTGTTTCAAGCTGACCTCAGACACATACTGTTTAGCTTTCTAAGTGATAGAATTGCAGACATTCACCACCATGCCTAATGTCAGAGCTTCTCAACAGAAAGAGCCATGTCTTTTCCACTTAAAAAACTGGGCCAGGTGTGGTGTCACTCACATTTATTCACAGAACTCAGGAGGCAGAGGCAGGCACATCTCTGAGTTAGAGATCAACCTAGTCTATATAACAAGCTCTAAGACAGCCAGAACTACCTAGAGAGACCCTGCCGGAAAAAACAAAACAAAAAATATATATGGGTGGATGTTGAATTAATTTTTTTAAAAAAGTGTGTGTGTGTGTGTGTGTGTGTGTGTGCGCGCGCGCGTGTACATGTACATGTGTATATTTACATTTGTATGTATGAGCCCATAAAAGCCAGAATAGGAAGCCAGCTTCCTTAGAGTAGGAGTTATAGACGGTTTTGAGGCCTTCAGTGTGGATGTTGGGAACCACACTCTGGTCCTCTGCAAGAGCACCAACCACTCTTAACTGACGAGTCATCTCTCCAGCCTAATCTTAACCTGCAGAGCATGTGAAAAGTTTTCTTTCTTCCTTTCCTTCTTTGGTATTTTATTTATTTTTATTTTATGTGTATGGGCATCATGCTAGTATGCATATCTGTGCACCATGAGCCTGTGGAGGTCACAGAGGGTGTCTGATTCCCTAGAACTGGAGTAAAACACAGTTGTTAACCACCATGGTGGTTAACACCAGGAAAAGACGACTGGGTTCCTTGGAAGAACAGTCAGTCTCCTTAACTGCTGAGCCATTACTCCAGCCCCATATAACAATTTTCTAACAAATGTATTTTTTTATTTGAATGCATGATTAAGTCCAGTCTTTTCTATTAATTGGTGAATTGCATTATGCAGTGCTTCAGAATTATCACCATCACTCAAAAATGTTAAGTATTCAACAAGGCCTATGAATACAGCAGGAAGTAGAGCATGATAATGGAGTGGAATAAGAACCCCCTTCTCAGCCAGGCAGTGGTGGCTCATGCCTATAATCCTAGCACGGACAGGTGTATCTCTGAGTTTGAGGCGAGCCTGGTCTACAGAGTGAGTTCCAGGACAGCCAGGACTACTAGAGAGACAGTGTCTTAAAAAACCAAAAAAACCAAAACAACAAAAACTCTTCTTTGGGTTAGGCTATTGTTCCTTTCTGATATATAGTTAGGGATATTATTCATGGAGCGAGTGGCCTGCAAAGGTAGGATGTTGTTTTGTTTTTTTGTTTTTTGGTTTTGGTTTTGTTTTTCTTTTTTTTTGAGACAGGGTCTCATTACGTAGCTCTGGCAGATCTGGAGCTTACTAAGGCTGGCCTGGAATTCAGAGGTCTGACTGCCTCTGCCTCCAGAGTGTTGGGACTAGAAGAGATGTACCACTATGCCTGGAATGGGTATGATATCTTAAAAGCCCAAGGATTCCACACACAGTCTCTGTTTAAGTGTCTCTGTTTCTCTCTGTGTGTGTGTGTTTGTAGTGATTATTCAGAGTAGATGCAAGACTTGAGAAAAACAAGTAATCACTTTTGTGGTGCACAAGAAAGAGGCTTCTTTAAAACTTCTGAGTGTTGGAACTAGAGCAGTGTCTGGGTAAGAGCCTGTATTGTGCTTGTAGAAGACCCAAGCTCAGCTCTCAGTACTGTCTTTAGGTGGCTCACAACCACCTCTGACTCCAGCTCCAAGAAATCCATTCACACATAGGCACATCAACATACATTGTTTTGGGAGTTTTGTTTGTTTGTTTGAGGCAGGGTCTCTCTATGTAGTCCTGGCTGTCCTGGGACTCACTCTGTAGACCAGCCTGGTCTCAAAATCACAGAGATCCACCTGCTTCTGCCTCCTGAGTGCTGGGAATGAAGGCATGAACTACCACACTGGCTGTACATAAATTTTTTAAAAACAGAAACAAGACCTTTTGCAACTTAAACCAAGGATAGAGTTGAGATTAGTGTGGAGGAGTGGAAAAGGGGACTCCTCAGTAGCAGAATAGCTGTAGTCCCTTTACTAGATGAGGGCCTCCAGAATCCTCTTCTGTGGACCAGGTTAGTACTGGTCATCTTTTCTAATCTTGGCATGTGATTGACCTTGTTACAGAGACAAAAGAGTAGTGTGCCCTATCTGTTTTCCTTAGAATTCTTGGTACAAAAAGAAGGTGAGGTTGGGAACAGGGAAGGTTGTTTATGTCTACATATAAAACTTTTTTTTCAGGGCTGGAGAGCTGGCTGAGAGGTTAAGAGCACTGTCTGCTCTTCCAGAGGTTCTGAGTTCAATTCCCAGCACCCATACTAGTATAGGTGGCTCACACCATCTATACTGGGATCTGGTGCCCTCTTTTGGTGTGTAGGTGTACATGCAGACAGAATACTGTATACATAATAAATACATATTTTTAAAAAACCTATCTCAAAAACAACAACAACCAAAAGAATTTTTTGTTTTTTTTTTGTTTGTTTTTTGAGATAGGGTTTCCCTGTATAGCCTTGGCTGTCCTGAACTCACTTTGTAGACCAGGTTGATCTGAAACTCACAGTGATCCTTCTGCCTCTGCCTTCCAGAGTTCTGAGATTACAGGTGTGCACCACCTTGCACAGCCAAATAAAACTTTCAATTCCAATTTTTATTACTACTGAAAGGTTGCATGTGGTAAGTTTGGACACTCTAAGCATAGAAGATTACCAGTTACTGCCTCCTTTTGGTTTGTTACCACAGACTAGATGAGACAATACAGGCCATTGCAAGTGGAACTTTGAACCAGCCACTCAGCACGTTGGACAGATCTGAAGCACCTTTGGGAGTTCTGGTAAATCCCAACCTGTCCCAGGCCCCTCCCCAGGTTAGTGAATGTGTTCTCTAATTGATAAGTCAGTTTTGACCCCAAATAGTTCTTCTTTCAAGTATGTATGTTCTATAGGCCTTAGATACAAGTCCCTCTTAACATGCCAGTCAATGCTTACTCTGGTCTAATGTTTTTCTAATTTTTATCAAAATATTTTTGGTGATAAGATGATCTATAGTATCTTCTGAATATTATCATTTAAACATTTTTATGAAGTTACATGTGTTTTTGCATCTTTTTAGGTATGGTGTATGCCTTTGTGTATATATGTTTCATGTGTAGGACTATATATGTGTGTGCATCACATGTGTGTACATGTGTGTGGAGGCCAGAAATTGACATTGGGACCTTCTATCACTTTCTATCTTACATCTTGTGGTAGTACATAATGAGTGTGGTTTTAGGGCCTGGGATATAATAAGATAGATAGATAGATAGATAGATAGATAGATAGATAGATAGATAGATAGATA
>NW_026585691.1:3401581-3416624 GCF_907164565.1 Psammomys obesus | reverse complement strand
ATAGATAGATAGATAGATAGATAGATAGATAGATAGATAGATAGATATTCAGTAATAGAGTAATAGAGTGCTTGACTATCTATGAGGTCCTGGGTTTAATCTCCAGCGCTGGGTTAGGGGAAAGTATCTTGGAGCCATTGGTCTTCTTGCTTTGAAAGAAGCATTAGCCATCTTTCTTTATTGCCACAACTTGTTAGTCTCCTACAATTGCCTGCATCTTCTAATTGAATTGAATACCTGTGATTCTCTGTTCCCTTTTATAGGGTTAAGAGCACTGTCTGCTCTTCCAGAGGTTCTTGAGTTCAATTCCCAGCAACCACAAGGGAGCTCACAACTATCTATAATGAGATCTGGTACCCTTTGGTAAACCCTGTTTACAGTAGTGTTTCACCTTCTCTTTTAGGGTGCAAGTTGTTCATTTCAGAGTAATAGAATATTTTGTTCGATCAATAGTCAGAACTGCTACTCCAACACCCTCTTTCTCTCGCTCTGTTTTTTTTTTTTTTTTTTTTTTTTTTTTTTCTGTGTAGCCCTGGCTATCCTGTCCTGGAACTCACTCTGTAGGCCAGGTTGGACTCGAACTCAAGGATCCACCTGCCTCTGCCTCCCAGTGCTGGGATTAAAGGCGTGTGCCACCACTGCCTGTTTAGCTTTCTGTAGTACCAATATGAGACTCTGAAGTATGACATGAAGAATTATAGACTAAAATGTTGAACCCATCTTGGAAAATTATCCAGAATCAAACATAGATCATTAAGAGGTATAAAGTGGAAATAATTATAACTCTTTTGTCTTAGTCATTATGCTTTATCTAGAAGAAGGTAGCATTGTAGAGAGTTCAGCATTGTATTTATCCTTTAGGTTGGGACATTTTGGGCTGGAATGATAGTTCAGGAGATAAAGGTGCTTGTCTTCAAGCCTGATGGCATGAGAACATCTACTTCCATAGCTTATCCTATGACTTCCATGTGGGTGCTGTGGTATGCATGCCCCACTCCATCCCCAAAATGAATGAATGAAATGTAATTTTAAAAACAAAACAACAGCAGCAAAAAACAATGAACTAGATGTGGTGGTTCAGCCTTTTTTCTTAGTGCTTCAGTTAGCATGTCTCTTAGTTCAAGGCCAACCTGTATTTTCCAGGTCAGGTAGAGTTGCATAGTGAGATTCTATTTTAAAAAACAAACAAAATGATGCAACATTGTAGCCATGTGTGGGACTCCTCTAAGAATTTATAACATTTCAACTCTTTTTGATCTTGTTTTAAAGATGGGATAATTTTTCTTTTTTTAAGATTTATTTATTATGTATACAATGTTCTATCTGCATGTACACTTGCATGCCAGAAGAGGGCACCAGATCTCATAGATGGTTGTGAGCTACCATGTAGTTGCTGGAAATTGCATTTAGGACTTCTGGAAGAGCAGCCAGTATTTTAACCTCTGAGCCATCTCTCCAGGCCCCCGAGGTAATTTTTTCTTAAAAACAAAAACAAAAAAAAAGGCCAGCCAGTGATGGCTCATGGCTTTTATCCCAGCATTTGGGAGGCAGAAAAAGGAGGATCTCTGTGAGTTTGAGACCAGCCTGGTCACAAAGTGAGTTCCAGGACAGCCAGGGCTACACAGAGAAGCTGTCTTGAAAGAAACAAACAAAAGCTTCCCGAACAATGGCATAAACTTGTAATCTGAGCACTTGGGAGGTGGTAGCAAGACAGTCAGGAATTCACAGTCTCTGCTGCATACTGAGTTCAAGGCATGAAATCTTTTCTCAAAAAAAAAACTCATGTGATTTCTTTTTACCAGCATAATTGTTTTGGTTCACCTTCCCCAGATTCTTCCCTTGTCAGCAGAACTGTTTGTGTTTTGTTGTGTTCTGTCTTGTGCAGTGGGTAGACAACACTGGTTCAGCTCCTCAGAAGAAGACTTCACTCTCAGCAGGACCAAGACTAGCGCTCAGCTTACATCAACACCAGCTGCGAATCCAGGACCAGGAATTCCAGGAAGGCTTTGATGGCGGCTGGTGTCTCTCTATGCATCAGCCCTGGGCTTCCCTGCTTGTCAGAGGGATTAAAAGGTAAAAATTGATAGTCAAGGTCTTAGAGTGATACACATTTGAGTTAGAATTATCATTGATGCTTATTAGTACCTGTCTACTGATGACTTCTATTATTCAGTGCATATTAGCTTTAAACAGGGCCAAGTATGGTGACACAGACTTGTAATCAAAGCATTTAAGAGGCAGAGACAGGAGGATTGTGAGTTATGGTCCAGCCTAACGTACATTAGCAAAATCTATGCTAATAAAGAAAAGAGAGCTGGAAAGATGGCTCAGCTGGCAAAGGCACTTGCGACATAAGCCTGATGGCTTGAGTTCAATAAGGAGAGAAGCAGCTCCTAAAAGTTATCCTCTAACCTTCACACCTGCACCAATGCTGTGCTTACTTACACTTGACATACTCACAGACATATATGCAATAATAAGAAAATACAATTTAAAATATACACACATATAAAAACTTACTTGGGGATAGAGAGGTGGCTCAGCAGTTAAGAGTACTTCTTGCCCTTGTAAAGCACCTAGGTTTGGTTCCTAGCACCCACATGGTGGCTTGCAGCTATCCATAACTCCAGTTATCGGGGTATTTGATGCCTTCTTCTGGCTTCTGCAGCACCAGGCACATTAGCACACATATATCATGCACACACATAGAGTGAAATAAATATGTTTTTAAAAACTGATGATAGGTTCTTTTTTTGTTTGTTGGTTGGTTGGTTGGTTGGTTTTGTTTTAGTTTTTTTTTTCAGTTTTGGTTTTTAAGACTTGTTTTGTTTTAATTAAATTTTGAAAGTTCAGTCAACTTTTTTTTTTTTTTTTTGGCTGAATAGCTTTAGAAACAAATGGATGTATGATGACACATACCTCTGATCTCACCTATTTAGGAGTCTGAGGAGGGTAACTCAGTGAGATCCCTTCTCAGAACGATTAGTAAAATCAAGGGCTGGAGTATAGCTTAGTGATAGGATGCTTGCATAATGTCTAGAAGATCCTGGATTAACCCTTAGTACGCCAAAGAGAAAAAGGGACAAGATTATATGCTCACCAGAAAGCCAGAATACCAGTGTTTTTATTTTTGAAAGAAAGTCTATTGGAAAAACTCTTGGCTTTATTTTTAATATATTGTTCAGCAATCTTCATACTTTGGTCTTATTTGTAATTTGAAGCTTTGTTTGGTGAACCCAGAGCCTTACACAATATAGGAAAGTCTTCTCCTGTTGCCCTGCACCCCAGGATCATCTGTTGTTGTTGGGTTTTGTTTGTTGTGATTTTTTCTTTTTTTTTCTAGTGCTAGGTATGAAATTCAAGGGCTTGTCCATGCTAGGTAAGCCCAGGACCACTGAATACATTCCTGGTCCAGGCAGTCTTTGAGGAAGTCTCTCTATGTAGCCCAGACTGGCCTCAAACTTGCCAAAATCCTTCTTTTGCCCCCGAGAGCGGAATTGTAAACATGTACCACCACACCACAGTCCATGGTTTATTGTGTTTCTTCTTAATTCATATTTTAAACTCTCCTTTTCTTCACTTGGATACATGGAAATGTAAGATTGTAAAATGAACAAAGAGAAGTAGAAAGAGATCATATATAATTTCACTACCTAGAAACAGTTATTAGCTGCCATTCATTAGTGCTTTGGAATCTTTCTTTCTTTCTTTTTCTTTTGAGACACAGTTTCTCTATTGAACCCTAGCTGTCCTGGAACTTACTGCTGTGCAGACCAGGCTGGTCTCAAACTCCCAATTCACAGAGCACCACCTGCCTTTGCCTCCCGAGTGCTAGGATTAAAGGTATGTGCCGCTGTGTCTGGCTTGACACGGTTATTTCTATTGTTTCTCCTATATGAATTATTACGAGAGAGATTGTTTCATATATTTTGCTTGGGTTTTTCATTTTACTTATCATAACACTACATGCTCATTTTTCTCTTCCTTTTATCTCCTAGAATTTTATATGCCTAAGAAACAACACACATACTACACATACACACACACAGAGATCCTTTTTTAAAAATAGAATTTTAGTTTCTAAAGGAATAGCTGTGTAGCCCAGGCTGGTACTAACTTTACAGATGACAAATGCAGACATAAACTAGTTGCTCTAAATTACAAAACTAGACTTGAGGTTTTCCAAGTGTTCATGTACTCTCCTGTTAAGGCTTTAGTTATTACTCTACTTTGTGGAAAGAAAATGTTTTAAAATTTAGACTTAGTCCTTTGCACCACACAGGTTTTGCTATTAGCTGTCATTTCTCTCCTTTACTTACTGAGGTGTAGCAGGCATTTTCTCCCAACAAAGGTCATGCTTTCTTGCTTTGGCTCTGTTGCTTCATATCCATGTGTGCAGTGCTGTCAGTGCAGAGAAACATGAATCTGCTTCTCTTCAAGGACAGTCAGGGCTTCTGTGTCTGTTGTCATTCGCTTCACATTTGCTTTCTCCCTTTTCCAAAGTAGGAGATGAAACAGCATAACCTTCTCAGCTCCTGGAGTCAAAGTACTTTCATTTCTCCCCTCTTCAGGTTCTGTGTTAGTCATCTTTGCTCACAGTAATGAACAGGATGAATAGCACAATCATTGACCCTCAGGAATCAGTGGGTGATTCTTTTACACCTAGGGGACCATTTTTTCCCAGCAACTCTTCAGGTTATTTGGCCAGAGGGAAAAACATACATTTGTTTATTCCCCATAATAATTACTGACAGTGTATCTGACACTTTTAATTCATCTATATCAGGAAACTAAGAATATAAAAAACTCGTAGCCCTGTTTTCTGTTATAAGAATGAGATTGGGGTAAAGGCACTTGTTACCAAGTTTGATAAACTGAGAATGATTCCCAGAGACTACATGGTAGAAGAAGAGAACCAGCTCTCAAAAGGTTTCCTCTGACCTCCATTTGCATATACATTTACACTTATGCACTTAAGTAAATAATTAAATGTCTGTACAAAAAAAAAAATGGTCTGTAGAGATGGTTTAGTGCTTAAGAGCCCTGGCTGTACTTTTAGATGACTCAAGATAGGGTCGCAGAACAAATGTCAGATGGCTCAGAACCCTCTGTTGTATCTGGCACCTTCTTTTGGGCTCTGAGAACATATGTGCCATATACACACATATACATATACACATAGTGTCTAGGGTCTCACTAAATATGCCTACCTAATTTGGAACTCCCTATGTAGACTAGGCTAGCCTTGAACTCACCTGCTTCTGCCTCTCTACTGGGGTTAATGGTGTCTGCCACCACACCTGGCCCCTGACAATATAACCAACTCTTGCAAGTTATCCTCTAGACTACGTAGAAATGCCATGTGTCATATGTGTCCTCCTACAAATAAATAAATGTAATAATTACAAACATATGGTATAGAAGTGCCAAAACAAGTGACAGTGACAGTTCTGAGTTATAGAGATCAGGTGGCAAGTAGGAGTTGAGAGAAATGACTGATGATGGTGATGACAGGAGAGGTCAGCTGACAGCGTTCAATTCAACTTTAAGGGAAGGGTATTGTGGGAGAAGTATTGCTCCCCCAAAAAAAAAAGCCTCTTGATGAGTTACAGTCTTTAGATCTCTTGGTCCAGTTAGATAATTTGCTGTAGGATTTGCTGTATGTTATGAGATCTTCAAGGAACCTAGAATTTAGATCTTTCCCATTGGTTTTGTATTTGTTTAAGGGTGGAGGGCAGATCCTGGTATACTCCTCACAGAGGAAGACTTTGGATAGCAGCCACAGGCAAAAAACCTTCCCCTCAAGAAGTCTCAGAACTCCAGGCTACCTATCGTCTTCTTCGTGGAAAAGGTAATAACACATACATACTTGGTTTTCAATTTCAGTTTGTGCAGAGAAGCCCTTAGTGCTCATCTTCTTCTGTTTCCTTCTTCCTTTGGCTTTCTTGTATTAAAGAGACTTTTAAACTTTACATTAATTTGATTTTGAGACAGGGTCTCTCTGTCTAGCCCAGCTGCCCTGGAACGCAGTATGTAGTTGAAGCTAACCTCAAACTCAAGGCAGGTTTTTTTTTGCGTCAGCCTCCCAAATGATAGGCTAAGACTATTGGTGTTGAGTAACAAGTAACAAGTCATAGGTGACTGTTCAAAGCATTAGGTTCTCTGAAAATGCAAGGCTGAGCATGTTGGGACATAGCTTTAATACCAGCGTGTGGGAGGGAGAGGCAGGTAGAGTTAAGTTTGAGGCCTGTCTGATCCTCATAATGGATTCCAGGCTAGCCAGAGCTACATAGTGAGAACATGTGGCAAAGATTATGAGTTTTGTCTGCTTGTTGTGTGCACACTATGTGTGTTCAGTGCCTATGGAGGCAAAAGAGGGTGTTGGAGCCCCTCAAGCTAAGTATTATAGATAGATGGTTGTGAGCTACCATGTGGGTGCTAGGAAATGAGAACTCAGGTCCTCAGGAGAAGCAGCCAGTGCTCTTAACTGCTTAATGGGAATTTTTTAAAAAACATTTATTATGTATGCACTGTCTGCCTGCATGTCAGAAGAGGGCACCAGATCTCATTATAGATGGTTATGAGCCACCATGTTGTTGCTGGGAATTGAACTCAGAACCTCTGGAAAAGCAACCAGTGCTCTTAAACTCTGAGCCATCTCTCCAGCCCCTAGGACTTTTTATTTTATTATTTTATTTGAAACAGGGTCTTATGTGTACTGTGGTTGGTTTAGAACTTGATATGTAGTCCAGTCAGGCCTCCAACACACACAGATCCACCTGCTCTTGCCTTTTAAGTGCTGAGATTAAAGGCAAGCACCACCACACCCAGCCAACCAACTAATCTTAATTGTGTAACATGAGAAAATCTTCATCTAATTATTGAGGATGTAAAGTAAGTTACTCCTCTACTCTCTGGGATCTCAGATGGGGAAAAGTAAGAAAAAAGCTGGGCACCCAGAGGTGCATGCCTTTAATCACAGCACTCAGGGAGGCAGAGGCAGGCTGATCACTGTGAGTTCCAGGCCAGCCTGGTCTACAAACTGAGCCCAGGGTAGCCAGGGCTACATAGAGAAACCATGTCTCCAAAAAACAAACAAACAAAGAATTTGAGAGACTGGAGAGATGGCTCGCTGGTTAAGAACACTTGTCCTTACAGAGTACCCAGCTTCAGTGCCTGAGCTGGGCAGCTCGCAAGTGCCTGGGACTCCAGCTCTGGTGGGATCAGACACCTCTGGCCAAGATGGGCACCTGCTTTCATGTACCTATAGCTAGATACATACATATAATTAAGATTAAAAAAATATATTAAAACAACTCAAAATTTCCAACCTTTGTATTTTCTCCTATTTTGATCCATATAATTTGAAGACAAAGGAAAAGATAATCAAGAACCACCTTAGAAAGTGTGTAAGAAACCAAGCTGATGCAGTCACTAGGAGTCAAAATATATAGTTCCTTAAAAATCATTTCTGAACTGGCAGTGGTGATGCACTTCCCAGGGCATGGGAGGCAAAGGCAGGCAGATCTCTGAGTTAGAGGCCAGCCTGGTCTACACAGCTAGATCCAGGACAGCCATGCTTACACAGGGAAATCCTGTCTCACAAAACAAAACAAAACCCCATGTTTATGTTTATGTTTTGGTGGCTATGACTGGCTTCATTTAAACTTAGTTTTCTAACATTTATTCTTCTTTTGTTTTATCACACTTTTATGTTTGGTTTTTCTCATCACATATAGCTGCTTTACATTTCTTTCTTTTTTTCTTCTAAAACACTGTACCTCCTGTTCTAGTTTTATTTCTTTGGCTGTGATAAAATTCTCCAACCCAAACCAACTTAGAGAAGAAAGGGTTTGTTTTAGCTCATAATACCAGGTTTCAGCCCATTATTTTAGGGACGTCACTGTGGCAAGAGCTTGAAGCAAGTCCTCCATCACATCCCGGGGCAAGAGCAGAGAGCCCGGTGCTCAGCTGGCTGTTCCTCAGTTCATTTGTCTGCTCTCACGCAATTCGGGATCCTCCTGAGAGAATAGTGCTGCTGCTTGTAGTGGGCTAGGTCTCCTACATCAGTTACCTTGTAAGACACCCCCCCCCCCCCACCGTACACATGCCACACACATCCCCACAGGCCAACCTACTGGTGACATCTCTCATTGAGATTCTTCCTATGTAATTGTAGGTTAGGTTGAGAGTTAAAGCTAAGCATCACACCCCCAAACTCTAATCCTATCCGGCTTTGAGTACATTAGAATTAATTTGTTTGGAATTAACTTGTAGATTCCTTAAACCTTGAGGGTAAATGGAAGGTTTTCCATAGTAAAAGTTTAGCATGTGGATGGTAAATTCAGCTAGTCACTCGCTAGGTTTTTGCTAAAATACAAGCAGTTGTGTCATATAAAAAATTTCACTGTTTTCCTTTGCTTGTACAAACAAATGGTGAAATTGAAAACAGATTCCCCAGTTCCAGGGTTACGAAGAAGACATTTATCCAATCTTTTTGTTTTCTATTCAGATGTGCAATTTCCAAATGATTATCCTTCAGGTTGTCTTCTGGGCTGTGTAGACCTAATTGATTGCTTGTCTCAGAAGCAATTTCAGGAGCAGGTAAGTATTGAGTCTTTCTTGTGTATAGATGCTTGCTTGCTGTTGTAACAGGTGCTAGATCCTCCTGACTGAAGACAGGTGATAGTAATCTAGACATGAGGAGAAAGGACTCTCTCGGACAGACTCGTGACAGCTCAGGCTCCTTCAACTCAGTCCTACCTCCTCTGCCTCTAAGGAGAGGCTTGTGTTGTATACTTCTGTTTTGTTTTGAGTGGAGTCCCAGGCTGAACTGGAACTTACATACAGCCCTTGGAGGGAGAATAGGGATATGTCAGAAACAGAAGCATTTGGAGATGGCTTGCCTTCTAGTGTACGGGGAAGCAGCACACCTACATTTCTGGGGAGAAACAGTTGTCATCGAAGTCCAGGGGAGGAAGTATAAGGTCCTCATCAACTTTGCGTTTAGTAGGTTGGGCCTGACAGAGCACACCTAGCAGAGGCAGGCAGATCTCTCTCAGTTGGAGGCCAGCCTGGTCTACATAGCAAGTTCCCGACCTGCCAGGGCTACAAAACAAAGCACAACAAAAATGTTTGCTTTTTTTAAAAGTGAAGAAACCCTAAAATACTACTTTTTGTTTTGATTGGATGGTGAGTATGGATAATGTGTTTTGGCTTTTTCTGAAACATTTCTTCTAGACCATTGAACTCAAGATAAGCAAGTGTGTTTGACTGTGGTTTTGATTTGTGCCATGTTGAGGGGTATGTGTGCACAAGTGAACATATATATGTATTAAATTTCTTAAAAAATCATTAAATTGACATGACTCAAGCATGTTTTGAACAGTAGGGGGCGCCAAAGAACCTTATCATTAGCAACTGCCTCAAATGTACAGTACATTTGGGGCTGTCAGGACTCCAAAACAACCAAATCCATCCTTGAAAGCAGAAAGTCTCACAGGTGGCACTGTTTCCCTGATCTTTGAGCAGTTAATTTAAGTAATAGGGCTTATAACTACTGTGCATAAAAACGTACTTCAACCTAATTTTGCTCAGTATATTCATTTTTCCAGATGTTTGCCTTCTTTTTCTTTCTTGCTATATTGGATGAACCCAGGGCTTCATGCATTCTGGTCAAAGGGTCAAATACTCCAACACTGAGCTATATCCCAGCCTCCCAAGTCTGTCTGTCTGTGTTTTCTTTCTTCCTTTCTTTTTCAAGGCAGGGTCTTACTATGTAGCTCTGGCTGTCCTGGAACTCAGTCTGTAGACCCAGCTGGCCTTGAACTCACAGAAATTCACTTGCCTCTGCCTCCTGAGTTCTGGGGTTACAGTCATATGCTGTTACATCTGGGTCCCGAATGGTTTTTGTTTTAATTTACTGTTTGTAGCCACCTGACTTCATCAGTGCTTCCCTTGCAGATTTTAGCCAGCAGGTTTGATTTTTTTTTTTTTTTTAATTCCTTCAAGACAGAGATTTTCTGTGTAGCTTGGCTGTCCTGGGCTAGTTTTGTAGACCAGACTGTCCTCAAATTCATAGAGCTATATATCTGCCTCTGACTTCCCAAGTGCTGGGATTACAGGCATGCACCACTGTGCCCAGCTGGCCAGTGATCCTCAAAAATTTCTTTGTATTTTTGTCATTTTGTTTTTATTTTGGCTTGATTTTGCCTTTGGATTTGATTTTGAGACACAGGGTGGTCTTGAACTTGCAGTCTTCTTGCTTCAACTTTACAAGTACTAGGATAATTGTTTCTAGAGATGGGTATTTATTTTTATTTTATTTTATTTTTTATTTATGAGTGTTTTGCCTACTTGTATGCCTGTGCACCAGATACAGGCAGTGGCCACAGAAGAGGGCATCGGATACAGGGATCCAAATTGAAATTGTGGACTGCCAAATGGGCACTAGGAACCGAACCTGGGTCCTCTTGAAGACCATCCAGTGTTCTGAACCATCTCTCCAGCTGCCAAGTGCTGGGATTATAAAGCCACCAGCATACCTAGCCTGTCCTGCATTTTGGTTGTTCTGTTTTCTTCTCTTCTTAAGAAAGGGTCTGATATGTGCTACCAAACCTATGCTATGTCTTTTTTGTTTGTTTGTTTTCCTTCTTTCAAAGTTTCTTTACTTACTTACTTACTTACTTATTTATTATGTATACAGTGTTCTGTCTGCATTATGCCTGAACACCAGAAAAGGGCACCAGATCTCATTATAGACCGTGAGCCACCATGTAGTTGCTGAGAATTGAACTCAGGACATGTGGAAAAGCAGCCAGTGCTCTTAATCTGTAAGCCATCTCTCCAGCCCCTGTTTGTTTTTCAAGACTGGGTTTATCGGTGTAGCCATGGCTGTTCTGGGGATCAATCTATAGACCAGGCTGGCCTTGAACTCAGAGACTCTCCTGCCTCTGCCTCCCAAGTGCTGGGATTAAAGGTGTGCACCACCATCATGTGACTATGTCTTTTCTTTTTGGTTTGAATTTTAAAAAATTTTCTCTTCTCTTCTCTTCTCTTCTCTTCTCTTCTCTTCTCTTCTCTTCTCTTCTCTTCTCTTCTTTTTCTTTCTGCATCTCTCACAGCCTAGGCTGACCTCAAACTTCTTCTCTAGCTGTAGATGATCTGATCCTCCCACCTGAGCATCCTGGGTACAATTATAGGAATGCCCCCAACATTCCGCACTGTCAGTGATTTTCTTAGGTCTTCCTCCTGGCTCCCTGTCTATCCAGTGCATGCACTCAGGTGTGATAGTTGACTCCTGTTCTTCTCTTCTGCACTTAGTATATAATCTAGGCCTAGACCAAGCCCAGAGACATGGAGGTTTTCATCCCCATGCCCTGGTGCCTATTCTGCTTCCTTTCTACCCAAGGTTTATCTTACTGTCATGCTCTTCCTTTTCTACCATAAAAAGAACTACATTAGTTCTTTTTCCCTTTGCTCTGATACAAAACCTGTCAGAAGCTACCTTAAGGGAGAGAAGATTAATTTGGGATCATGGTTTTAGAGGACATTGTGGGAGAGGCATGGCAGGTAATGTCTAGTTCTTGGTGGTGGGGGCTTGCACCTACTGATTCTCACAGCAGATCAAGAAGCAGAGAGAGAAGGACCACAGTTAGGGCCATAACCCCCAGAGGCCCACCTTCACTGATCCATCTTCATCTTCCAGGGCCCCACAACCTCCCAAAGCAGCACCAGCAACTGGGGACCACATGACCAAACACATGAGCCTAGGACATTTTTAAAATTCAAACCATAACATTGAAAACTATATTCTTAATATAGTATTAAGGGGTATGAGGAAAGTTGCTGTCATTAGAAATCTAATTAAGCTGGTGTGGTGACGCACGCCTTTGTTTTCAGCACTCGGGAGGAAGAGGTACTCAGATCTCTGTGAATTTGAGGCCAGCCTAGTCTACAAAGTGAGTCCAGGACACCCAGGGCTACACAGAGAAACCCTGTCTCAAACAAACAGAAAGAAAGAAAGAAAAAGAAAGACAGAGAGAGAAAAAAAAGAAAGAAAGAAAGAAAGGAAGGAAGAAAGAAGGAAAAGAAATATAATTAACGACGTTTATTTTCCCAAAGATACCCTTCAGGTCTCCTTGAGGTTGGATGTACTGTGTGCTGTATACTGAGGCTGCTGAGAATAGTATGTAGAAACGCCAGAATCCTCCCACATGTTCCATGATGGAGGTCCTGGCAATTCTCTTTATGGATTGCCCTTAAGTATGCCATGGAACATTGAAATCTCATACCCTTTTCTCATGGTCATCAGCTTTTCTGTGACTTTTTCAATATTTTTTGTTTGTTGGTTGGTTTGAGAGTATCGTATGAATATGTTCAGAGTAGATATTAGCCTAATCTTGTTTGTTTTATTTGAGACTATATATCTCTGGCTTCCCTGGAACTCTCTAGCCTGAACTGATAGATATCTGCCTATCTCCCTCTACCGGCCCTCAGGGCTCAGATTAAAAGCATGCACCACCATTCCTCACCTTAATTTTTTTTAATTATGTATATGTAATTTTTAAAAATTATGTATATGGAAATATGGAGGTGTTAGTTATAAAGTTATGAGTTAGAGTTTCCAGGAGTTGAAGTTATAGGTAGTTGTGAGCTACCTAACTTGGGTGCTAGGAGTCAAACTTAGGTCCTCTGGAAAAGCAGGAAGCTCTTTTAACCACTGAGCCATCTCTCCACTCCAGTGGATCTTGGCACTTTGTGTCTGTCTTATGCCCCCACCCCCCCCCCCCCCCCCACTCTCAGTAGAAGAAGTAGGTGCTTCTTTGTTTGGCTTCATATGAATTCTGGGGCTTCAAACTCATGCTTTAGCAACAAGCACTGTACCACTGAGTCAACTCAGTGCTTGTTTGATTTATGTTACTGTGAGTTGAGCCGTGTTCGCCCTGGGCAAGTGCTCTCCTACTATTAGCCTAATTCTTGTTTCTAAATAAATGAGTTCGTATTTTGGGGAAATCACCCTATCCCAGGATTTCACAAAGTACTTCATGTAGGTGTTCCCTGAAATTAGTGCACATCTGGGAAACATCTTTGGATTAAACAAATTTGTTTACCATAGAGTTTCTCAGAGCCTTTAATATCCAAGTATGAATTATGGCTCTGTGAGAGGTAGATAATAGAATACAGTGTTCCTAAACATTCTCCTCCCTGAAGCAGTATTAGTAATCAAACCCAGGACTTGGGCAAACGAGCTAAGTGCTCCACCATGGAGTTACTTCCCTGTCCCTGTACTCATATCCACTGCCTGTGTACACAATACAGAGCTGTAGTCCTAGCATGCACTATTTAGGATGTACATGTTAGGCTTTTCCATCCTCTAGATTCAGCTTATCCAGCAAGAACCATCAGGAAACAGTTTCCATGTCATATCTTCAGCATCTCAACCTCTAGTCATATCAACTAGCTGAGGCACATTTTCCTTGAAAAACTGTAGAACTAATAACCTTTATGTCAGCTGAGACTAACTTCCTTGTGACTAGGAGCACATTCTTCAGCATTCTGTTTCTAACATTTTCCTTCCCCAAAGAAACTTGGTAATTTATTTCTGACCTCACATTCTTGTCCTCTCTTTGATAAATTAAAATATACTAAGCCCTCACTATTTTTGGCATAGTATGATCATTTAGTTCTCTAAAAAGACTAAGAATAGAAAAGATTTGTGTCATAGTACTTTTAAAGTCAAGTGCACTGCACTCTTAAGTGGCCTTTAAAAAGTATGTGCTGAACAGGCTTAAGAACTTGTCTTCTTTTTTATCTTTTAAGGCTAGTTTAGCCAGCATGACTAATTTGTGCCAGAAAAACAAACAAACAAAAAAAGCAACCCCGTACCTCAACCTCCTCTGAGTAAGGGCAGGGGATGAACCTGGACAGGGAAGGAATGTATAGAAAGGGCTGCAGGCTGACAGGGAGCTAGGTAGAGAGCCATCTCCACAGAGCTTCTCATGTATTCCCCTGGAAGGAGCCCCTGCTGTTTGCCAGCGTTTTATCTGCCAGCAGCAGATGTAAGCCCTCAAAACCAGCAGGGAGGATGTTGACTGCAACAATGCATCAAGGCTGTGGTTTGTAACCTCAATAGTGAGGCAGTTAAAACTTTTTTTTTTTTAACAAAGACATTTTGATTGCCAAATCCATAACCATTAGCAGCTGTGGTTATAAGCAGTTCTCTAGTTGAGTTGGTGGCCTTTGTTTTTACAAAGTCTGTGTTGTTTGTACTATTTATATCTCTGCCTTCCAAAGAGATTCAGATTTGTCTGAAACCTCCAAGGTCATTGATTATTCTATTTTCCCCCAATTGAATCCATTCCTCTTGTGCCAGCTTTCTGACCATTAGTCTATTTGATGTTAAAGCTTTTGTAAAAGACCAGATCCTATCTTCAAGGAATTACGCTGAGACAATTCTGCTGGGTCCCTTCATCTAGTAATTGACAACAAGAGTAGAATTGCAGTCCTCTGAGAAGAATTCCACTTCTTCCATATTCTGTAGGAGTATTCTCAGCATCAGATGGTGGTGATGCACCCTTTAATCCAGCACTCAGCAGAAGCAGGTGGGTTTTTGAGTTTGAGGCCAGCCTGGTTTTCAGTCTGGACTACACAGAGATACAAGGTCCGGAAAAACAAAAACAAAAACCCTAAAACAAAAAAACAAAAATCTAACAACCAAAAGACTATCTAAGCAGCGCAGATGTCCCTTTATGTGGAAACTATCAGCTTCTGTCACCAATGGGTCTTCTGAATCTGAGAAGGAACTAGAACATGAAGGAAATAATGTTCAACATTCAAACCAGGCCCTAGCCTTGAAAATGCCAAGTCCCTAAAATCTGTTTTTAAATCTGTAAGGGAAGCAGGGAGTGGTGCTGCATGCCGGTGCTTAGCAATCTGAGGCAGGAAGAGCTACAGAATAAGTTCAGGTCAATGTGGGCTACAGTCTCATAATAACCTGTGTGTGTGTGTGTGTGTGTGTGTGTGTGTGTGTGTGTGTGTGTGT
>NW_026585691.1:3378168-3401571 GCF_907164565.1 Psammomys obesus | reverse complement strand
TGTGTGTGTGTGTGTGTGTGTGTGTGTGTGTGTGTGTGTGTGTGTGTGTGTGTAAAATAAAGTCTGAGGGTATAAAGGGTATGACTCAGTGGCAGGCTACTTATTTAGTATACATGAAGCCTTTGATTTGACTCCTAGCCTTGGAAAATAAGTCAGCCTGACCTTTCAGTCTGTTCTAATGACAAGATCTACCTGTGCGTATACCTCAGAATATTATTGAGAGTTCATGACGGCTGTTATCGAAGACCCAACTAAAAGGGAAACTGTGACCTCCAAGCACTTCTTTAAAATCACAGTTCACTTGAATGAGATAGAAAATGTATAATCAGGATCTTAAGAAGACTAGAACATTTTTAGAGTTTGGAGTGGTCAGAACATATTGTTATTGTTGCTTGCAGTTTGGGATCAAGCCCCCACTTGAAAATGGTCTAAGGAATAAGTGTGTGTGTATGTGTTTATGTTTTAAAGTGAGAAAACATTCTATTTAATGTTCTGAAGAGAGATAAGGAACAGTACCACTTTGAGGGGAATTGTTTTTGTTTTGTGAGAAGGGTCTCACTGTGTAGTGTTGGCTGGCCTGGAACTCACTATGTAAATCAGGTTGGCTTTGCACTCCCAGAGCCTGCCTCTACCTACCAGGTGCTGGAATTAAAGACATGTGCCCCATGTCTACTGGTGCTACTTTAAAAAAAAATGTTTTCATTTTGTGGACATTGGTGTTCTGCATGCATGGTATGTCTGTGTGAAAGTGTCAGATCCTTTGGAACTGGAGTCACAGTTGTGAGCTGCCATGTGGGTGCTGGAATGGAACCAGAGTCCTTTTGAATAGTAGTGCTCTTAACTATGAGCCATCTCTGTAGTCCAGTGCTGCTTTTTCTAATGCTCTGTGTAATAAATTCTTTGTATATGTATGCACTTCTTGATACCTGTGAAGGCCAAAAGAGGCCATCAAACCCCCTGGGACTGGAGTTGCAGATGGTTGTGAGCCACCATGTGGGTGCTGGAAATGGAATCGGGTTCCATCTCCAGGCCCTGTGATAGTTGGTTTGTTTTTCTCGTTTCTTTTTTGATAGAGGCTTTCTCTGTGTAGCCCTGGCTGTTCTGGAACTCCCTCTGTAGACCAGGTTGGTCTCAAACTCAGAGATATGCCTTCCTTGGTCTCCTGAGTGCTGGGATTAAAGGTGTGTGCCACCATGCCCACTTTTTTGTAATAAAATTTTAATAGTAACATTTTTAACAAGGTTTTTTTATATTTATATTTTTGTTTTTTCATATTTATTTTATTTCGTGTTTATGAATGTTTTGTCTGAATTGTATGTATGTATACCACATGCATGGAGTTACAGATGATGAACCACCCTGTGAAAGCTAAGAACTAAATCTGTGTGTGAACCACCTTGTGAGTGCTAAGAACCAAACCTACATCTTCTGCAAGAAGAACAAGTACTCCTAACTGCTGAGCCATTTCCCCAAACTTTATTTCTATGGGGGAATTGGTTTGATGACTCAGCAATTAAGAACACTTGCTGCTCTTCTAGCACCACATCGGACAGTTTATAGCTGCCTGAAACTCCAGCTTCAGAGAATACAGCACCACTTCTGGCCTCCATAGGAACCTATGCTCACATGTGCACATACAGACACACGTACATACATATATAGTCATATATATTCATAAGTAATAAATATGTTTCAGAGGGAGGCACATGTGTGGAGATTAGAGGACAACATGCAGGAGTCAGTTATGTCCTTCCAGTATTTGGGTCGTGAGGATTGAATTCAGGTTGTCAGGCTTAGTTGCAAAAGCATTTATCTGCTGAGCCATCATTTCCAGCCAATAGCTTTTTACTTGACAATGAGCATATAAGTCTTAAGATTTTTTTTTTTTTTATGTGCCAAAAGTGGTAATTGTAGGCCTTGAATCTCAGCACTCAGGAGACAGTGGTAGGTAGATCTACATGTATTCCAGGCCACCCTGGTCTACATGGTGAGTTCCAGGCCAGCCAAGGCTACATAGTGAGACCCTATCTCAGAAAGAGAAGAAAACATATTTTCTTATGTAATTATCTACCCATCAGTTAATATTTGGTTGCCTAGTATAAGCCAGACACTATTGTAGATACTAATAGAAACAAGATAAATCACCCATCAGTTCTGCCCTTGCATATCTGAGATACCACTAGATAGGTGTTAATGATCAAAAGGTGAAGATAGGCGTGTCCTCTGTGGTGCTACGATTAAACCCAGAGCCTTTAGCCTGTTGTATAAGCACTGTACCACTGAATATACCCGTCGCCCAAGGTAACTTTTAAGAAGCCAAAGTTCCTGGGCATGGTGGTATATGGCTGTAATACCATCAAGAGGCAAGAGGATTTCAGGATTGCAACTTCCAGCCTGGGTTGCATTGTGAGACCTGAGAGTCTGAAATGAGTGGGAGGAGGGCAAAATGAGGGGATGGGAGCTGGGGAGACTATCTTTCAGGAGTTGTAAGAAGGAAATACAATTTTTGTTTGGAAGAGATTCCATATCTTTGGGGTTTGTTTTGTTTTTGTTTATTTGATTTTTTTGAGACAGGGTTTCTCTATGTAACCTTGGTTGCCCTGAAACTCACTTTGTAAACCAGGCTGGCCTTGAACTCTGAGATCCGCCTGTTTCTGCCTCATGAGTGCTAAAATTAGAGTTATGTACCACCTCCACCCAGCTCAATAGAAGATGTTTTTAATTGCAGCACTTGAGAGGCAGAAATAGGTGGATCTTAGTAAATTCAAGGCCATAGATCTTACCGGTCTACAAAGCAAATTTTTCTTTTTCTTTATGGTTTTTTTTGAGACAGGCTTTTTCTGTGTAGCCTTGGCTGTCCTGGACTTGCTTTGTAGGCCAGACTGGCCTCCAGCTCACAGAGATCTGCCTGCCTCTGCCTTCCTGTGTGTTAGGATTATAGGCATGCACCAGTGCGCCTGCCTCCAAAGCAAGTTCTGTGCCATTCAGGGATACACAGTGAGATCCTGTGTCAAAAACAAAGGAAGATACTGGAGAAATGGCTCAGTAGTAAAGGGAACTGTCTTGGCTGCTCTTCCAGAGGACTTCTCAGCACTACCACATGGTAGGACACAGCATCTGTAACTCCTGTCTTCTGGCCTCAGTGGCCACTGCATGCAGTGGTGTACAGATAGACATGCTGACAAAGCAGCTATACACATAAAGTCAAACAAAACCAAAACATTCCAAAGTATTATTAGCCTCCTTACAAAGATGAGGGAACCTAAAACTTGGAGTAGCTTATATAATGTTGGCAAAAAGATGATAAAATTGAGATTTTGCTGCTGAACTCTTCTTCCTTAGTTGGTAGAAAAGCATATTCCAAAGTGAAGAGATAATGGAAGCAAAGGCACAGGTGGGTCTGTGTGGCTAATGTGGCAAGCCCATCTGTTGGGCAAAGCTTGTGAGTAAGGAAGAAGCAGCAAACAACGGTAGAAAGTAGGTTATGGTCAGATGGTAGATAGCCCAGATAGCTCAGAGGGAAGATCTAGTTCTCTAGTGAGCTGGGAAATGTGGAGGTGTGTTTTGAAAGATTTTATGAAGCAATAGGTGATAAGAACCCTGCCCGAGGAAAACTCATTGACCACAATGTGAAAGATGGATTGGAAAGATTCTGAAGGTGGGAAGACTGTTTTAGTCCAGGGTAAGGACTCGAAAAGATCTATTTCATGATAATACCAGCAGAAGAAGACCAAGCTCCAGAGTGAGCTCCAGGACAGCCAAGGCATAGAGAGAAACTTTGGAAAAAACAAACAAACAAAAAACCAAAACCACTACCAGCAACAAATCGAGGCTCAGTGAACATGAGCTACTTGACCTAGACTTGTGGCCATACTTTCTTGCAGTCTGTTCATATGTCTTGGTTTGGCATCTAGTTTTTTGTGTTACCCAGCTGACAAATTTCTTCTCATATTTTAATTATGCAGAATAACCATATAACCATATACTCAACAAATATTAATGAAGCAAGAAAAGTATTAAGTATTAGTTCTTCACCTGACAGGTGCTGGGATGAAGACTAAGGAGCTAAGCATCAGTTTCACGATAATGTTGTATTCCTTCAGGGTGTTAGGCTGGTTGGTTGGTTGGATCTTCTCCTTAGGCATGATCTCATGTAGGTCAGGTGACCTCAAACTTGCTGCTTAGTCAATTCCTTTTCTTTTCTTTTTCTTTTTGTTTTGTTTTTCTAGATTAGGTTTCTCTGTGTAGCCTTGGTTGTCCTGAACTCTCTTAGTAGACCAGGCTGGCCTTGAATGCCTGCCTCTGCCTCCCCGAGTGCTGGGATTGCAGGCGTGCACCACTGTGCCCGGCTGCCCACAAATTTCTTACTTTCCTGCCTCCACTTTCAAATGTTGAGATTGTAAGCATTTGCTTCCATGCCTGGCCTTGCTGCATTGTTCAGGCTATTTCTGTGTTAGCTGAGAGTTTTAGAATTATCTGCCCATATTACCATCCCTAGTTCCTTGAGTTGCTTTGAAGGAAAATGTGAATGAGAACGACTTTTAAAACTATCTTTTATTTATTCTTTAATAGTTTCATACACATATGAAATACATCTTGCCAGGCGATGGTGGTGCACCCCTTTAATCCCAGCACTCAAGAGAAGAAGGCGAGTAGATTTCTGAGTTCTAGGCCAGCCAGGTCTACAGAGCAAGTTCCAGGACAGACAGGGCTACACAGAGACACCCTGCTTCGGAAACAAAACAAAAGTTGATTTAGCTATTCTCAACATCTGCGGTGTTTATCAGAGAGCACTGTTGCTATCAGGGTGCCTTTTTCCTTTAGACCCGCTGTGTGTGTGGCTGCCATCTTTAAGAGGTAACTCTTCCTATGTGTTCTTACCTAATCCTGGAGTCAGTTTTCAGCTAACAGGATTTCAAAGCCTGATTTCATGTATTATCTAGTTGTGTCTGTACCCCACCCAATGAAGATTAAACCTAGCAAATGGATGTTCTTGTCAGTGATTTTTTCTTTTCTTTTTTTTAAATTGTTTTTGTCATTTCTTTTTTAAATATTTTATTTATTTATTTATTTATTTATTTATTCTCTCTCTCGTGATATCTATCTATTTATATCTATATCATGAGTGGTGCTTTATCTGCATGTACGCCCGCATGCCAGAAGACGACACTAGAGGGTATAGATGGTTATGAGCCACCATGTGGTTGCTGGGAATTGAACTCAGGACCTCTGGAAGAGCAGACAATGCTCTTAACCACTGAGCCATCTCTCCAGCCCCAGTGATTTTTTTTCTTAACTGTTTGCTTTTGCAGTTTGTCCTCAGGAGATGGGTAAAAAGTTTATAAGTCATGGGCTAGAGCTATAGTTCAATCATAGTGCTTGGCCAACATGCACAAGGCCCTGCTTCAGTCACCACACAAACACACACACACTCACACACTCTTACACTCACATATACACTGAAATGTGTATATATGAAATTCACTTGGGGATCTGTTGGGAAAAATGACATAATTAAGGAGTTATTGATTATTTTAATACAAGTACTAAGTAGGGGCTTGCAGAATTGGGCAGAAAGTTTTTATTTGGCTCTAAATTAGTAGTAATTGCCAAAAAGTATCAACCTTTTCCTCCCTGTTATGAAAATGACAAAAGAAATGTTTTCTAAATGACTAGTGAACAGTTTCCCCTGAGAGGAGAAGAAATAGCTGTTTGGCAGCTAATTACCTGTTATGTTAGACAGCTATGAAAGTTATGAGGCTCCTCAGGCTGGAACTCGTGATAGAAGTCTCGATAGACCAGCACAAAAGCACCTGCCAGAGACTTGGCCAAATCTGGATCATTCCTCAGTTAGAAAGCTCATAGTTCTTGACCTGTTTATTATGCTCTGTCAGTGACCCTTAACTTAGCATCTTTACTAAACTGGATGTGACATTAGAACTTATTAGTGTTCATTTCCCTTGTTAATTCATTCTCACTGAGCCTGCTGCATTTTCATCTTTGTAAATCTCAGACTAAAGATACAAACCTTTTTTTGTTGTTGTTTGTTTTCCCCTTCACCATGCTGGGCACTGAACCAGGGGTATTGCATATGCTAAGTGATCACCTTTGAGCTATATCTCTAACTTTTATTTTATTTTATTTTGACACAGTAAGTTGTCCGGGCTCTCTTTGAACTCTCTCTATAGCTCAGGTTGTGATTTCCTGACACAACCTTCCCAGTAGGTGGGATTAGAGGCCCACACAACCAGGGCCAACTAAACACCCCTCGGTGTGTAATGTGGTCCTTAGTGTCCTTAGTGTCCAGATCTCAAGGGCAAGGATTATGTTCTGGGGAGCTAGGAGGCTCATCCAAAGCAGACTTCTCTTTATGTAATGAAGTACAGTAATCTCTCTTTAAGGGATAGGCCTCCTTCTGTGTGCTGCTCTGTTCCTTATTTCTGTTTCTTATGAACACTCTGAAGTTCAGTGGAAGTGGTGGTAAAGGGCCCATGATCCCAGCTATCAGTGAGGCGCCAGTGCTATTTAGCAAATACTCATTGATTACCTAATGTATGTTGTGTCTGATCCTGGCAGAGGGAGGAGCAGAGGACATTTGGTATCTTCTTCTCATTCTTCTCATTTTCTGAGACAGAATCTCCTTCTGAACTTGAAGCTTTCCATACTCAAGCCTCGTTTGTTTCACAGCCACGGAGCCATCGCTCAGGCCCCGGGGGAGGGGAGGTGATGGGTGGGTATGGAAAATGTCTGCCTTTTGAAGTTTTCATCTGAGTAAAGGGAAACACAAAATATAAATAATGTATACATTACCAGACCGTGGTAAGTATTATGGGAAAAGATAAAGTAGGAAAGAGGTTCAAATTTATAAATTTGAACCTAAATTATAGGGAAATTGGTGCTGTGATTTCATTTTGTTTTAATTATTTATTTTTGTTGGTGCTGGTTATTGAACCGGAGCCTTGCGTGCATACTTCCCAAGCACTTAGCCATTGGTTTTTAAATAGTGGGGTAAGGAGAGTTATCTGTAGAATTCTCATTTGAACAAAGTCCTGAAGGAAGAACAAGACAAAGATGTGATGGGGCTTTAAAATGTTCTAGGAAGCCAGGCACGGCAGCACACTTAACTTCTGACACTATGGGCCACTACCTCCTTGTAGGGTTATGAAAGTGAATGTGGGGTGCAGAGAAATTTAGTAATAGTAAAAGGTTTCTGAACCTGCCAATACCAAAAAGTAATTTAAAATCAAATGAATATAGCTGTTCCTGGCAGGCTTTGTCCGTGCTATATTACCTATGTTCACCAGGGCCTTGGTACACAGTTTGCATTGTGCTTGTCACACGACACAGGGTTGAGCAACGCTACCTGAATCTTCTCGACTCACACTCCAGGCTGTTCTCTTCTGAATGGCAGTGTTTTTTCTAACATACAAAGCTTTAATTATGGAAAAGAAAAAAAAAAAAAAAACCAAAAACCTTTGTTTTCCTACCTTAGCACATAAATATCAACTTAGTGTATATTTGGATTAGAGTGTTAAAATGTTGACTCTATTGCTTGTTTGAGTTGCTGTCTTGAGTTCATAGAACATTAGAGAAAAAAAATTTTAATTTATATATATATATATATATATATATATATATATATGTGTGTGTGTGTGTGTGTGTGTGTTTATGTCATGTATGTGCAGGTGCCAACAGTGGCCAGAAGAGGCACATCAGATCCTCTGGGGCTCAAGTTATAGTCAGTTGAGCTGCCTGATGTAGGTGCTGGGAACTGAATTCTAGTCCTCTGAAAGAGCAGGAAGTATTCTTAACCCTATACCAAGCTCTCCAGCCCCTAACCTTAATTTTTAATCTTTATATTTAGTGTGATAAACCTTATATAAGATAGACTTTTTCAAGGCTGGAGAGATGGCTCAGAGGTTAAGAACACTGGTTGTTCTTCCCGAGGTCCTGTGTTCAATTCCCAGCAACCATATGGTAGCTCAAAACCATCATAGTGAGATATGGTCCCTCTTCTGGTGTGCAGGCAGAACATTGTATAAATAATAAATAAATAAATCTTTTTAAAAAAGATAGACTTTTTTGTTGTAAGCATATTTATGTGTTATAGTTCAGTGACAATAAGTATATTCATAGTGGTGTATAGTCACTATCACTGTCCAGCTCTAGAACGTTTCCATTATTCTAACCACAGACCTGCACCTATTCCTTCTCCTCCTCAGTCTCTAGGAAAATCTCTATTTTTTTTTTTTTTTTTTTTTTTGACAGGCTCTCACTATGTAGCTCTGGCTATCCTGGAGCTCACTCTGTAGACCAGGCTGGCCTCAAACTCACAGAAATCCACCTGCCTCTGCCTCCCAAGTATTGGGATAAACTATGCCCAGGAGCCATGGAGGTCAAAGAGGGTGCTGGTTGGATACCCTGGAACTGGAGTTACAGGCAGTTGTGGCTGCCTTACGGGTTTGGCTAGGAGCCAAACTTGGATCCTATGTCTGGCTCCTTCACCTTCACCTTTCCCTTTTTCTTCCCATTCCTTTATGTTCCTTTCCCTTCTTCTTTCTTATTCCCCTTCCCTTCTCCTTTACTTTCTTGCTTCCGTCCTTCCTTCCTTAATATGTGTGCTCCCATATGTACAAGCATGTAGGTCATGGCATATGGATAGAGGGTTTTAGAAAGCATCTCTCTTTTTTTTTTTTTTTTAAGATTTATTTATTTATCATGTATACAGTGTTCTGCCAACACCCCAGAAGAGGGCACCAGATCTCATTATAGATGGTTGTGAGCCACCATGTAGTTGCTGGGAATTGAACTCAGGACTTTTGGAAGAGCAGCCAGTGCTCTTAACCTCTAAGCCATTTCTCTAGCCCTAGAAAGCATCTTTGTAGAGGTCAAAGGGCATCTGGTATCTTTGCTACCCCCCCCCCCTTTTTGTGACAGCCCATACCCTGGAATTCTCTATGTAAACTAGGTAGGCCTAGAACTCTGCTTTTAAGTGCTGGGATTAAAGGCCTGCACTGCCGCACCAGCTTCTTCTACCTTTATGTGAGTTTGCTTGGTAGGTGCCTTTACCTCTTAGCCATCTGAGTGGCTCCTATTTTACTTTCAATCTGTGTGAATTTGCCTATTCTAAGTACCTTATTTAAGTAGAACATGCAGTCCTGTTCTTGCCTGCTGAGCACAGTCCTGTTCTGTGAGCTGGAGAGCATTGTCATCAGGATTGAGGTAGTATGGGCTGTTCCTTGATCTCTTTAAAATGATAGCTTTGTCCCAACTAGCCTGAATTTTTTTATCTTTCAGTTCCCCGACATCAGTCAAGAATCCGATTCTCCATTTGTTTTCATCTGCAAAAATCCCCAGGAAATGGTTGTTAAGTTTCCTGTTAAAGGAAACCCTAAAATCTGTAAGTTACCATCTTTGATAATCTTAGTTTCTCTTGCATCTTATTTGTCTAAATTTGAAAAAAAAATATTTTTCTGTGTTTAGTATCATCCTTAGTGTTGTAAGATAATTATGTTTATAGTAAAATTAGTGTCATATTCATTATACTATAGCTTTTTCAGAGAGTACTGTGGTATACAATTATTTGCATGATAGCAGAGCAGATTTCTCTAAACTTTTCATTTCATCACATTAAATGTTGTTTAGCAGTGAATAAACATGCTGCTGCAAGTCAATAACATCAGCATTTGGAAAACTGAGGCAGAAAGATTACAGGTTTGAAGATAGCCTATACTATATAATGAAACTCTGTCTCAAAAAAATCCTACAAAATATTGCTGATTGTTAGCTGGTGTGGTAGTGCATGTCAGTAATCCCAACAGTAGGGAGGGTAGAAGCCTAAGGGTAGAGATTTCCAAGACAGCCTGTGCTGCTACAATGAAACCTTGCCAATAAATAAATAAATAAATGAGTAAACATAAATCAAACATACACACACACATATATCCTGAGGTTCATTAGCTCCTGTCTCAAATTTGTTATTTATTTTTTTAAGATTTATTTTTATTTTATGTGCATTGGTGGTTTGCCTGAATGTGTGTGTGTGTATGTGTGTGTGATGGTGTTGGATCCCCTGGAGCTGGTATTATGGATAGTTGCGAGCTGCCGTATGGGTGCTGGTAATTGAACCAGGGTCCTCTGGAAGAGCAGCCAATGCTCTTAACCACTGAGCCAGCTCTCTATCCCCAAATTTTAAAGTATTACTTCATTATGTCTTATAAAATACGTGAAAATCTCTATGAGAGTTATAGGAATCATGACAAATACCTTTCCCCTTCTAACTTCCTGCTCATTTGTTGCAAATGAATTGATAAGTTTTGTTTTGAGACAAGAATCTCACTGTATAGCCCAGCCTGGCATAGAATTCATAGCAATTCTCCTGCCTCACTTTCTTTTTTTAAAAAATTTATTTATTTATTTATTCCAATTTATTCATTTTGTATCCTAGCTGTAGCCCCCTCCCTCTTCCCCTCCCAATCCCACCCTCCCTCCCTTTCCTCCACTCATGCCCCTCCCCCAGTCCACTGATAGGGGGCATCCTCCTCCCCTTCCCTCTGACCCTAGCCTGTCAGGTCTCTGTTGAAATTATAGATTTATACCTTTCCACTTAGTGATTTTATTCTTTTAGACTCTGTAATAGAGAATGTGGTTAAGCACTGAAATGCTTTGGATATTAACTGTAAAACTATCAGAGAAACACAGAAACATTATTACTACTCTGTGAAAAGAATATTATATGCTAACTGTATTAGCCCCAAGTCTTTGTGACAGTCGTGTTGCCCAGGTTGGCATTAAACTCACTAGGTAGATGAGGATAACTTTGAATTCCAACCCTCTACCTCCAAAATGCTAAGACTATAAAGGTGTTAGGACCAATGAAATAATGATGAGCACAGATTTTATATGAAAAAGGTTTATGGGATGGAGATGCGGAGAGAGAGAAGAGAGAGCAAGATATGATGGGGGAAGGGAGGGGCCACCCCAACAGAGAAAGGTGAGAGAGCAGGAGAGCTAGAGAGTAAGAGGGCAAGGCAGTGACAAAGTGGTGGGATGATCCTTTTAAGGAGCAGCTTAACCACGCCTGCCAGGTGTGGCTACCTGGTGGGTGATACATGATGACATCATAGGTTGCTAGGCAACCCAGAAGCAGGCTGCCTAAATCCTAACAATAGGTGTGTACCATAATGCCCAAGTTAGAATCCACATCTTAGAAAGACTAGGCTCCAGGCTCAGCTGGTAAGGTGCTCACTCACTGACAGGCCTCAAAGCCCAACTTTGATCTCCATTTGGTGGAAGGAAAGAATTGAGTCCTACAAGGTGTCCCCTGACTACATGTGCATAGTGTTACAGGGGCCTGCGTTCCTAAATACACACACAATGCACATACATACATACAAACATACATACATACATACATACATATGTATATACATACAAACAATGTAAAGTAAAAGATGAAGCTTAAAGAAGCCATACTGTCTGCCTCTTCCTGTAAGAAAAAGTTTCTTCAAGGAACTTCCCAGAGACTCATACTCCAACCAAGGACTATTCGTGGAGATAACCCAGAACTCCTGCACAGATGTAGCCCATGGCAGTTCAGTGTCCAAGTGGGTTACATAGTAATGGGAAGAGGGACTGCCTCTGACATAATCTGATTGGCCTGCTCTTTGGTCACCTCCCCCTGAGGGGGGAGCAGCCTTACCAGGCCACGGTAGAGGACAATGCAGCCAATTTTGATGAGAACTGATAGACTAAGATCAGAAAGGAAAGGAGAACCTCTCCTATCAGTGGACTTGGGGAGTGGCATGCATGCAGAAAGGGGAGGGAGGGTGGGGTCGGGAGGGGAGGAGGGAGGGGCTTATGGGGGGATACAAAATGAATAAAGTGTAATTAATAAAAAAAAAAAGTTTCTTGTTTTATCAACGCTGTTGGCTTAAGAGTTGCTGTTCCTAATAGTCACTTGGTTAGATGAAAAGGTATGATTGAAATATGATATGATATTTATCATATGAAACACAGATATGAAAAAGTCCTGGATTGTTAAAGAGTTCACAGATTGCTGACCCTAGCCTGGCTTTCTCTAATTGCTCCCAAGTGCTGGGATCAAAGGCTTGTGACACCATGCCTGGCTGAAGTAAGAGCTTTTGCAGAGGACAGAGGTTCCATTTCCAGCACCGTATGATGGCTCAAAGCTGTCTGTAACTCTAGTTCCAGGGGATCTGACTCTTCTGGACGTTGTGGGCATGAGGCACACATTGGTGCACATACATACATACAGGCAAAACAGTCACATAAGATAAAAGTAGATCTTAAATAATAAAAATGAGTCACAAAGCATTTACATTGTATTAAGTATGTCAGTCTATAGAGATTTACATTATACAGGAGGATGTAGAATGTATACAAGCCTCATAGTATTTCATGTCAGGGACTCACATAACATCTATGGAGTTTGATATTTGTGAGGATCCTAGAGCCAAAACACCACAAATACAGAGAAAACTTTATCCTAATCAGTCAATTAAATAACAGGGGTCCCTCCTTTTGATTTTACAGTTGAATAATCAGGGTTAGGGACGCTGAAGGTTTAGGGTTTTTTTTATTGTTTTTTTTATAATTTTTATTTTTTAAATTAATTACAGGTTATTTACTTTGTATCCCAGCTGTAGCCCCTCCCCCATTCCCTCCCAACCTTACCCTCCCTCCTTCATCTCCTCCCTGCCCCTCTCTAAGCCCACTTAGACGTAGCCCATGGCAGCTCAGCATCCAAGTGGGTTCCCTAGTAAGGGGAACAGGGGCTGTCTCTGACATGAACTCAGTGGCGGGCTCTTTGACCTTCCCCCCCCCCCCCCCGAAGGAGGAGCAGCCTTGCTAGGCCACAGAGGAGGACATTGCAGCCAGTCCTGATGAGACCTGATAAGCCAGGTTTTTAATTAATTAATTATAAGCCTGCAGCACCCGGTATTCTCAGGCAGGCTCCCATCCTGACCCTGCTTAGCTTCCAAGATCAGACTAGATTAGACGAGTTCAGGGTGTTATGACTGTTTGGGCTTTCTGAGATATGGTGTCTAGAGTCTTATTGTGTAGTCTAGGTTGACCTCAGATGCATTGTGTAACCTAGATTGACCTTGAACTCAAGATTCCACCTGCCTCACTTTCTGGAGAGTTAGAATTGTAGGTGTGAACACAACCAGCTCAAAAATTGTGTTTTACTCATCTTTCTGGCTGCTTTTCTGTTCCTTTTACTTTATACAATTCTTCAGGACACTACTATTATGTTACTGAAAAAGGTCTTTAGTAGTGTGTAGTCCATTTTCTTCTTTTAGTTGAAAAGTAATTAAATGAGGGTAGAAATGACTAGGTGACATCCTCATTGTTACACTGCTAGAGGAAATCTGAGGAACAAACCTAAGCAATGAGTCTTCAAAACCATGGCAATACTGAGAACTAGGTATCTGGAGTCTTCAGCAGATTTCAAGTGCTTGCATAGTTTATCCTAAAAGCTGGAAGAGGACTTTATACTTCCTCAGTACCGCCACCTTTTATCTGCTGCTTTGTGTTACTTAGTAGACTCTGTTATATTGGGGATTTTAAATTTGTATTATTTGCCTGTCTTTTGTTTGTTTGTGTGTTTGTGCTTGTTTGTTTTGTTGTTTTGAAACAAGGTCTCATATGATCTGGGTTGGCTTTTAATTCACTGTAGAGGTGAGTCTGGCTTTGAAGTGGCCTGTCAGTTTCCACCTCCTGTTAAATTTATTTGATGGAAGTGTTTATTGACTACCTACCAATTGACAGTCACTTCAGTGCTGTGAGGGAGACAAAAGAAAATTTGTCTTGATATAGGGCTCTTTGCCAGCTTTCTGTCACATTCACATTCCCAGCTAAGCAGCCTATGGGATGAAAGAACTCGGAAATCATTGGGAATGCCCACATTCTAAAGCCCAGATTAAAATCAGCGGTGTTGTGACCATTATGGACAGCATTTTGGTAGCACAGAAAGAGGTGTACTGCTGTGTTAGAAGCAGGTGCAGCCCTAAAAAGCTAGGGAAAGAGGCATAAAGGAAACTTGTAGGGCTGGGGCTGTTTCTCTCCCAGTCTCCTTGTGCAGTACAGAATATGCATTCTTATCTTAATTGGACAAATGAGGCTATTGAGATCCAGAAAGGCTGAATGACTTGTCTAGTTCATACAGGTATTAACTAGCTTCTAGTGAGTGTTCTGTCACATCGGATTGCTCAACAAATGAAAAGAAAAACATCTGAGTGGCCGTGTTTCTGGGTGTGTGCTCACAGTATACCAGGCTGCCCTGTACCCAGGATCCTTTATTTTATATTTTTATCCTTCTCCTCCTCCTCCTCCTCCTCCTCCTCATCATCATCATCATCACTGTTGACTTAAATGAGGCTTTTTGTGGGAGAACAGAAATTTGCAAGTTTTTTTCTCAGACCAGACAAACAGGAACTCTAAAACTTTTCTTCATAAAATAGAATGCTTTTCAAGGCTGCTAGCACTGAACTAAGCTGCATCCTGGTAGATCAAGGAGTCAGTTTAATGATCACATCATTGAAAGATTGTTCATTTGCATCACTTGAGACACAAAAGGGCTTTGTTTTGTTTATTTGAAGCAGAGGCATGCTATGTATAGCTCTGACTGGCCAAGAACTTGCTATAAATAGACCAGCCTGCTCTCAAATATACAGGATCCTCCTGCCTCGGCCCCCAGAGTAGAACTTACAGCATAAACCATGACAGCAGGCTGAGGTTGCTTGTTTTCTAAGTTTAACACTTAGAAGAGCCATATAATCTATGACTTTTACTCTCCCGTAGCTGGTGATAGGGACCCTTTGTCAGGGAAACATTTATGTGAGTTTTCCACTGTTTCAGGTCATTTCCTCTATTAAGTTTGGGGCAGCAAAAGGGTGAACTGCTTTTTCCACTGTGAGTGAGATTCATGCTTTGTACTTAGCTAGTTAACAGGTCAGCGGAATGGGTTTGTGAAGTGCATTTCTTTCTGGCGTGTCTCTCTTCTTCTACCTCCTCTTCCTCCTCCTCCTCCTCTTCTTCTTTTGTTTTCTTCTGTTTATCTACATGTCTGTATTCTTTAGAAAATTTTATCTTAGTATCAGATACATAAACTACAAAATGAGAAATATTAGCTACTTCAATTCTTCAGATAAATATTCGTGTGTGTGTGTGTGTGCGTGTGTGTGTGTGTGTGTGTGTGTGTGTGTGTGTCTACAGTATTCCCACAAATTTCTTCTTAGAAAATAATAAAACTGAAGTTTGGAAGTGTCCAGCCTCCTGAAGCAAGATAATTAAATGTGACAGGAACACAGTAACCAGAAGACCTAGGAGGCCAGGAAAGATTTGCAATGCAAATATAAAAATAAATAATGAGTGAGACTTCTTTTTTCTCTTACAGGGAAACTGGATTCCAAGATCCATCAAGGAGCAAAGAAGGGGTTAATGAAGCAGAATAAAGCTGTCTGACCCAGGAAAAAAGGAGCTATACAACATAGTGGAGTCTTGTGTACTAAATTGCTACCCACTGGTCCTTTGGGATTAAAGGCTTGGCACCAGGCTTCAATCTCTGAGAATTTAAACTCTTACCAAACCTGTATATTTTCTTAAAGGGTAGGATTCTTTATGTAGTGGTTCAAAAATCTTTGAATACATTATTTATAAAAACTCATTTTAAAAATTCTAGGTCTTTGACATTTTTCTCAGAACCAAATTCAAAACAGAAAGGAACAGAATGGAAATTATTTTTCTCTATGAGATTTGTTATTTGTAGTTAGGAAAATCTTAATAATTTCACAAGAGACTTTTTTGGGGGGGTGTTCAAGACAGAGTTTCTATGTGTAGCCTTGGCTGTCCTACACTCACTCTGTAGACCAGGTTGGCCTTGAACTTGTAGAGATCCAGTTGCCTCTGCTTCCTGAGTGCTGGGATTAAATGTGTGCTCCACCACTGCCCGGCTTACAAGAGACTTTTTAGATTTAAAATTTTTCTCAAAATAATAGAATAGAGAATAGTAGCTACCCGAAGAATCTTCTGTTTAATATAAGCCTGTGAAGAAGTGAAAATGTTCTTACCAAATGTTCTGCTTTTGACATTTTGGAGCCAGGTCTCATAGTGTGACCCAGGCTTGCCTGGGACTTAAACAGTCCCGCCTAAGCCTCTCAAGAACCCTGTTCAAAAACTTAAACCAGCTTCTAACCCATCTACCCTCAGAGTGAAAAGCCAGAATTACCATTACTAGTAGATGATGATGATGATGATGATGATGATGATGATGATGATGATTATTTGGAAAAGATAACATGAAGACATACTTTTATTTGTTCTTTAGTTTGAGAAAATGGATTAGATTGGGAGATGAGGGAGCCACCTGCTAAAGAGCCTGAAGCTGTCTTGGTGTTGCAAAAGTAGCATGTAGATGGGACAATTAGAGAAAAACTAAAAAATACAATCCTCTCAGAAAAGACATAAAATAAAAATAAAACAAACAAACAAAAAACAGCAAAAACCCTCTAATGCTAAAAGTAAGTCTTTTTAAACTATCAATATACTAAAAAGCTATGACTGGAAAAATAAGGGCTGGTTTCAAGTGAGATTTTTTTTTCCACTGGTCCCTTTAGCCCTTTTCAGGAAGTGCTTGTTTCTGGCTCTTAGGAAGTGTTGTTGGAGTCTTAGTTGCTGGATCCTAGGAAATTCATGGTCTTAAGTGTGCATGTTCTGCTTCTTATAAAACACTACTGCCACACTGAGGGTGTTGGGCTCCCTCCAGCGTTTTGTATGCTTGACTTAAAAGAAGAAAGTGCAAGTGAGAAGGAAAAAAAAGTACCTTGTGTTATGAAAAAGATTAATTTCCCTTCCTTTAATCCTTCATATGCAGCATTTATTTGCATTGAAATGCCTCCACTCATTACACATTGATGCTCGCTGGACTGTGAGCTCTGCTGGCTGCATAGCATTGGTTCTATGCAGCCTGATCCCTCTGGATTCCTAGGGAAACCAACAGATTCTTGTTCCATTGATAGACACATGCAGTATTTCTCTCTTGTTCTGTTCGACCTCTGTATAGAAAGTGGAAAAGGACAGTTAATGCATTTATTAAGGTGGAAGGTGTCTTTTTAGTCTCTTGGAAACCCTACCATTATTGAAGGCATTACTGTGTTCACTATGCAGTTAAAAAGTTAATAGTTTACCCAGGAGGAGCACCTTGAATTCTGTCCTGAAGTTTTCTGACTCTCTTAATATAAAAATAAAGGTATGACGGGAGGATACAAGGGAGAGAGACACACACACAGAGAGGTTTCTCTCTTTTATTTAAATACACTTCATACAGAGAGTGTGGATTGCTTTTTCTATGTGGTTAATTTGTGTGCACACCTTAAAAGAAAAAAAAAATCAGGAGCTTCAACAGATCATCACCCTGTGCAAGTTTACAAGAACCCACCTTAGCTTCTAAAATACGCAGCCAGAACCACATAAATAAATGGCAGAGCTACTGGGAACTTCTCCTCATGGTTAGGCTGGGACAGTCTGCCTTTGCTTCACATGATAGCGGTCTCTCTTCCGTTTTCCCGAGACATCAGGGAGGAAGTGTGGGAGAAGCTGCTGGGTAGATGGCCTTCAGTTGCTCACTGATGAATAGTGTAATTTAAAGTTGGATGGAAAGTCTTAGTCGTCTGAGTGTAAACTTGTCCGAGAATAGCCTATTGGTGCTTTATGACACTTCACTATGACCCTTTGACTCTGGGCAGTTTGGCCAAAGAAAGTTTTGAGTTTCTGAGTTGCTTCTCTGTTTCGGCTTCTGTGTTCCTCTTTGAGTGAATTCAATTGCTATACTAAAGGAATCGGCTTTTTAATTCCTGTTTTTCCAGACAGGACTCAGTTTCCTTTATATGAGCTTACAATAGGGTATTCTGAAATTGGGGACTTTATCAGAGTTGATTGGGCCTTATCTTTAGTGAGCTATTTGGCATAGATTAAGAATTTGGCCAGATGTGGTATACACCTTTAGTCCCAGCACTCAAGAGGCTGAGGCAGGTGGGTCTCTTTGAGTTCGAGAACAGACAGGGCTACATAATGAGCTCCTGTCACACAGGAAAAAAGAAAACGAATTTGTTTCTTGTTTGTTTTTGTTCTTTAGCTATTATATAGAAAGAACTAAGTGTCCTGTCTTTACTTTTTAAACTGAAATTTTATTGGAAACCCATTTTTGCCCCCCTAGCATGTAGATTACTTTTACAAATAATTATAGTTATGGCTTCTATGAGTTATGACACTTTATCTATTTTAATTACTGTCTCACAGCCCATTCCTGTGGTCATTTAATTTAGTAAATTTGTTTAATGCCTTGGAGAGCCTAGCCAAGATTAGAGGGCATAGGGCTGTTCACCTGGCCAGCACATCCACTGAACTACAGAAATCGGCTAACTTCAGTTTGGTAGGCTGGGGAGAGGGAAGACAGTCCAGTGATAAAGGATAGTTTTTATTATTGAGATTGAAATAGCAAGCACACATCTGCTGTTCTCAGCTTCTGTGAGTGTGTTTGGGAGGAGGCAATCCACATCGCAGGCTGCAGCTGCAGCAGCAACAAGGAAGAACGTTTCTACTCTCCCTTGCAGAGAGAAAAAGCATAGCCACAGTGCCATCCTTTGCCACAAAGAACTTGTATAAATGTCCATTTATGTGTATGAATACAATGTGGCTTCCCTCAGGAGGTGAAATATAAACAGATCAGATATTAATTTCAGTTGTGAAGATGGTATAACCCAGAAAGAAATCCCAGTGAAAAATATCCTAGATTGGAGTCAGGAAAAAGAAAAGGGGGTGGGGGTGGAGGAGTGGTTGCCAAAACCCATAGAGAGATGTCAGGAAGGATGTTGGCATGAGGAGGAAAGTACATCAATGCCTAAGACTTAAGAAGGGTCTAATCAGGCATAGTGGTGCAGGTCTTTACTGCCAGCACTGGGGAGGCAGAAACAGGTGGATCTCTAGATATCTAGGGCTGTGCTGTGTAATATGGTTGCCACTGGCCACATGGCTGTTTAAATTTGAATTAAATTTTAAGTAAAGACCCATTTCTTCAGTCACTGTACCTTCAGTGCCCAAATAGCCCACATGTGGCTAGTGACTTCTGAACTGAACAGCAGGGGGCAGGGGTTAGCAAAGTCATTCCATAAAGGGTCAGTTAGCAAATGCCTTCTGTTTTATAAACTATTCAGCCATGCTGTTGTACTGCAAATATACCCTTAGATAACATGACTGAGCTTGGCGACAGCCAGCAAATTTATTTATTTATTTATTTATTTAGGTTTGACGAACTATTGTGACGGTCTCTCTGTTGTAGCCCCGTTCAAGCCCAGGCCTACCTTTGAACTTTAGATCTCCAGCCTCAAGCTTCCAACTGCTGGAATTTGTAACACCACACCAGATTCATAATTTTTATATTGTAAAATATATTTAAAATATTGTAAAAAATACTTAATTTTTATTTTATTTTATTTACTATATTAAGGATTTACCAGAAAAGTTAGTGGTAAATGATTTGTTCTATAGGCCATAGTTTACCAATACTTGCTCTGGATAGAAGTCAAAATTTAAAGACTCCCTCACTGTCTAATGCATCACATCCTTTTAGTTTTTTTTAGTACCTCTTCCTGGCTTGAGAACTTGCTCTGACTAAAAGATAAGTAGGACTGTTTCCTTTCTCCACTTCTGTTTTAGTCTAGTTCTACATTGTTTAACGCTTAATCAAATTACAGAAATGTAGAACACTAAACCCTGCTTTATCTCCGTCTGATAAGTAAACGCTCATTTTGTAATATCGTATAGATTGGAAGGTCTGCTGTCACCCTGTCAGTTCTGTCCCTTTACTGTTCAGGAACAATTAAAATTATCTATGGACCAAAAGGAAATTATTTTTTTCTAGACTAGACAGGGTTAGTGTTCATCTTTAAGTTGTCAGCCTTCCCACCCTCCTTTTCTTTTTGTGGAAATAGAGATGGAGAGTAAGAGACTTTTTGACTCACTCGATCTCTAAGTCACATGCTATTTTGAGTGGCACCATTGAAGGGCACCTTAGAATAAGAAGAAAGGTAATCGCACAGCTGAATAAAATGGCCAAGGACACTGGAAGGGCATGATGGAAATTCTTGAGAATTAAGATAAACTTTGATTTGCCATGGCAGGAGGTGGAAGTCTTAGGTCATGAAGCTGTTCCTTAAGCAACTGGTGGGAGGGCTCCATTACCCATGGACAAAATGTCTACTGTGTAGGATATAGTGTGACGGGCAATCTAAGATGGTAACAGATAAAAAGTGTTGAATGGGGGGTGCGGGGCAGAAAAGGACTCAAGGTAAAAAGCAGTAAGATTTAGTGATACTGGATGGTGAGGTGGAAAGGGACACAGAAGGATTTAGAAATGGGTACTATGTAGAGGAAAAATGATAATCAAAGGGTATTAAAAAAAAAAACAAGAAAATGATAAAAAAAAAAAAAATGAGTTTGCAAGCCAGTGAGATGGCTCAGTAGGTAAAGGTGTATGCTCCCAAGCCTAACGACCTAGAAGTTTGATCCCTGACACCAAATGGTGGAAGGAAAGAAGCGACTCCTGCAAATTGTTGGCTGACCTGCATACGTGCGCCACGACACGTTCCCCCACATTTTTTTTCCTTAAGTTTGCCGAACTAAGCGGCAAAATGGATGAGCCCACCAAGAGCTGCGTACTTGTCTTCTGTTCTCTGTAGATTTCATGTTCAGACCCCATGGTCTTTCCTCTTTTCACGGTTGAAGAACTTCTGTATTTAAGGGCTAAAGCTTCTCCAGAAACTTCTCTAAGAAGTCTGATCCAGCCAGAGTTCTTTGCACGAGGAGAGAGCGCCGGGTTCCAGCTGTCCGGCCCGGGCTTCAGAGCTTATCTTAGCTTCAACCCGCCCGCCAGGTTTTCCAGCATTCTCTCCTCAGGACTCGCAGCAACCGCGCGTTTAGAGACCCAGGACTTGGCTCGCACATCCAGGTTCCGGGTTTCCTCGTGCACTCGCCCGCTCCAGACTCCACAGCGCAGGGAATCCGGATCCGAGAGCACGAGGGTCCGGTGTCCGGGCCTTCCAGGCTGCCCTGGTTGTCCCGGATCGCGGCGGCGGTGGCGGCGGTGGCGGCGGCGGCGGCGGCGGCGGCGGCAGCTGAGGGACCCGCGGCCCCGGACACAGCGGCCCGGCCAGGCGGGGCGGAGCGGCGCTGGGAGGGGCGGAGAGCCGGGGCGGGGAGGGGGAGGGGCCGCGGCCCGGATGGCGGCCCGGGACGCGTAGCAGTGGCGGCTCTGCGGCCCGGGGCCCCGGGCGGGCGGAGGTGGCGGCTCCCGGGACCGGCCGCGCGGTGAGTCCTAAGCTTTGTGTGGAGCCGGGGCTGGGCGGGGGGCCGGCGGCGCTGCGGGAGGCCCGGCGGCGGGGGGCGCCGGGGCAGCGGCGCCGGGCGGAGGAAGTGGGGGTTGGGGGGGGCGGGGGGGGGGGGGGGGGAGGGGGGGGGGGGGGGAGGCGGGGTCGTTGCGTGGGTGGGGGAGGGGGCTGGAGGTGAAGTTCAAAGCGTGGCCGGGGCGGTTCGGGGTGAGGGCGGCGGTGCCCGGGGTAGCCTCTGGGCTGGCCAGGTGGTATGGGCAGGCCACAGAGTTTTCTAAGGCTCTGCTGAGGGCCCCCGGGCGACCGGGGCTCGACAGGGACTCAGGGGAGCGGAGGGCTGAAAGCAGGACGTGTGCGCGGACCGGGAAGAGGAGCAAGGTGGCTGGGGCGTGCAGTCAGTAGGTTGTGGGTGTGTGCCCCTTGCCAGTCTTAGGTCACATTTACTCTTGTCCTTTTCTTCAAGATGGAGGGATCCCTGGGCCTGGACTTTAAACTGCTATCCCTGTACCCCCCGGGGGGTGGTTGAGACCCTGTCCTGTTTGGAAAACCCGTGCTGCCCTCTTTTTCCCTTTATGTGTAATTACGGTTGGATCATCTCTGTGCTTTGCTCAGATTCTCCTTCCTCCCTCTGGGGTTGAGGAGGAGGAGACACATCTGACCAATTAATGTGTGTTTGTGAAACAGGCAGCGGCAAACAGTCATTTCAGCTTCTAGGAATTAGGCTCTCACAGGGTGGAGAGAGCAGAGCCCTTCGGGGGAATATTTCTGAACAAATCACAGATGATTAAATTCTCTCAGAAACCGCTTCCTACCTAAATGAGAGTGGGAAAGATGGGGGAGAAAGCCTGTCTGTTTCCAGCCATGTGTCCAGAGCCCCAGGGGTTGAGGAGAGTCCCTAAGCCCCCACAGGCCTCTCTTTTCTGCATTAGGCTTTGCTCTGCAGCCTTGAGTGAATTTCACCCCTGCTGCTTTGTCTTGGGGGAGGGAGTGCTGGTTTAGGCTAGTGTGGGAGATGACTGTGCTGCCACACAATAGTCGTGTCATTTTATCGGGAGTGCTACCCAGGGCTGAGAACTGTTGCCGCAGAGATAAACCGGTCGGTCCCTCTCACCCGCCTATTGTGTACACAGTGAAGGTCATAGGTTCAAGTCTTGTCTGAGAGCTTTGGATATGCTCCATCTCCCAGGCTCCTCAGTGCCATTTTCTTCCTTTTCCAGACTGGGGCTTGCCATTGGAGGAGGCCAGACAGAAAGGCTCTTCTTTTTGAGTGAGGAACAATGCAGGGCTCACTGGCACACATTTTTCAGAAGAATAGAGGATGCCAGCCATGTTGTGCCTGCCCCTTTGGTTAGCTTGTAACTAAGTTGTGGAGGAATAGCGCCTGGGACACGCCACCCTCCTGCTTTGTGGCAGACCTTTGAGAAAGATGACTGCAAGGAGAGGGTTCTGTACTCACATTTAAATGTTTCTGTATAGAAATGGAACACTGGTACAGTTTTTGTCTGTTCTCTTAGGAAAACCACTACAGACTGGTATAGGAGTAAGAGATGGAGTCAAGGAGCAAGTGCCCCCCCCCCAAGACTCATTAGCTGCCCAGGCTGGCCTCCAACTCGAAATCCTTCTCCTCAGCCCCTTAGTGCCATTGCAGACGTGCACCAATGCCCTGCATCCAGATATCTTTTTAAATTGTAACTTCCTGGTCGATAATTACACAACAAAAAGCCACTCAGTTTGCCTAAGACAAGCCCTGAAAACAAAACTTTACCTTGTAATTCAGCTCTTAATGAGAAAAGATGATTCAGGTATTGTGTTGTAGAGAGAAATTTGCCACCAAGAGAAACTGCTAAAAATATCTTTTGGATTTAGGGACATTAAAGGATAGGAAGAATCATATCCTTGACTGTGTCGTGAAAGTTCCTGAGCAGTATTCTGGTACAATTAGCTCTGATATCAATTACAGCATATATATATATATATATATATATATATATATATA
>NW_026585691.1:3361394-3378068 GCF_907164565.1 Psammomys obesus | reverse complement strand
TATATATATATATATATATATATATATATATATATATATCCAGAAAAGAGGTTTTCATGCAAGACCTTAAAGGAAACTTTTAAAAGATTAGAAATAAGATTTATTGTAAAGGGAATTGTATTCACTATGCTGTGTACACAATAGCTACCTACCCGGCCGTTTCCCATAGTTTTTTTATTGGATGGGGACTTTAGCCTTTGGTTTTGGTATAGGTCTTTCAAGACAGTGTTAATTGTGGTCTCCTTGTCATCCCTTTATATCACTGAGTTTCTTTAAATGGTGGCCTGCTGCTTATATGTTGGGACTTTGATAGGAGAGGAACAGGTTGTTTTGACACTTAATTTTTTTGATGGTAGAATTGTCTTTAAGTCTTACCAAAAATATTGTCTTCCTTTAGGCTATTTCTAAGTATATGTCTCAGGCTTCTTAATATGCCTCAGGTAAACTGAGGACTTTTTCTTCTTGTGCTGGCAGTTTTGTTTTTTGTTTTTAGTTATCAGTGAGGGCTCACATTAAGTTTGCCTTGATTAGATTTAGTGGTTTCAGAATTGGACTCTTGCAACCAGGAATTTTACATGAATCTTCTGAGTGTGACCATCTCTTAGCATGTGGAGTGAGTATTGTTCAGAGGTCACTTTGAATACTTCACCTCCAGCTTCTTGGTAGGAAATATTTCCTTTTGAGAAGTCTTTTTATCTGGACGCATCGGTGCTTATGGATATGTGGTGTGTTAATATGTCGCAGGGAGCATATAGCAACTGCGTCCTTGAAACAGTGTAATTTACTGAGAGTGACTGATTGCAGAGTGGAAGTACCACTCCTCGTTTTTCTTACTCTCAGCTCTTGTACCCAACTCAGGCATGGAGGATACTATCCTGTGTTCTCACGTGCTTGCCACTCGGCTTCCCCTCTCTGCTCCTTTGCCAGGTATCTTAGTACTTCCACTGCTCCAAAGGCAGCCAAGCAATTGTTATTTTCATTGTGGAAACCCAGCATGGATGGGACTACTGCCAGGCACATGAAGCCACACTGAGATAAGGTAGCCTTTGGTTGTGTGGCAAGTTTTCTTTTCCCCAGCTTAATTCTCAGGGCTGTTTTATTTAAAACAAAACAAAACAAAACAAAACAAAGAAACAAAACCCAGTTCCCTTTTTAAAAATAAAAGAGCAACATTACGGTGAAAAATGAACAGAATACAAAAACCACAGCCTGTTAAATAATGCTTTCATATTACCTCTCTGATAAAAGTTGGCTGTGACAGGCAAAATGAAGATAGGTGGTGCTGATTGGCAGGTTCTGAGTCCACTAAGTGTCAGTGAATTACTCTTTCCACTAGAGAACAGGTAATTCACCAAAGCACCTGCCTAGCAAGGCATGTGGCGTCAGCAGCAGCTGTGCAGCTGAAGAGGGATTATTGAGCAGGTGGTTGAAGAATCGCATGCCGCACTGACAAGAAAATACTCAGTCCTGTGTGGGTTAGGCTCCGTTCACATGTGTGAAATTGCACTTTGTTTCACATTTCTTAATGCCTATTGTTGATTTGTGAGTGAGATGGTAATGGAAGAGAGGAAAGAGATTCTTTTCTGAGGAGCATGCCTTACTTAGACATGGCCCTGCACGGCCCTATTGTACTCCTGGAAGTTCTGGCTTTATGCCCCATGAAAGGGAAGGAAATAGTGGTAATTCAGTGCTTCTAGGACTTGTTTATTAGAAGGAAATGAGAAACAGAAAATTCTTTGCTTCCTTGATGGTGAAAAGCTTTAGCCCACTGGGAGGATCCTGGCTGGTTTTATGCAAAGGGCACACACAGTTGACTTTGCTGTGCTAAGTCCACCTGAAGCTCCTTACACAGAAATTTGTATGCTTTTATTTTACAAATGTCATTTCCTTCATGAAGTTTACATTTCTTCAGTTTGCTTTCTTCATTTTTTAGGTTTTTTTTTTTTTTCCCTTCAGTATCTTTATAAATTTTTCTTGATCATCCTATCATCACTTGTTAAAACCAAATTATCACCAGAGGACCACATGATGTTAAGGAACTATTTTTTATTAAACATTTATTTTAAAAATAAAATATAAGCAACTATTCTATTTCCTTTGATTTGGAATAATACTTTATATTTTGAGGATTTATGAAAATTTATAGATTTCCCTTTAGATTGTTATTATCATCTTTTGTTAATATGATTTTCCTTGTTCATTGAGGCTATTTTCTTTTCTCTCTTTTTGAGATGCTGTCTTGCTATGTAACTCGGGCTGGCCTTGATTCTCTTGTTTTCTCAAGAGTTTCTTCAACCTCCTAAAGACTGATTACAGGCGTACACCACCACCCTTGGCCCCAGACTAAAATTAGGAACAAGTAACTTGATGTATGTTTGGTAATAATTTTTGTATTAGGTCACAGGCTTTGTGGTTCTTCAGTTGTCATGCCCACATGCCCAGGAATGGGCACGTCTAGTAGAAGTCCCCGGATACTAATCAATAGCTGATTGAAAGGAAGGAGACTGTATTAATGTATTAAAGACTGTTTTAAAGTCCAGATAATAGAGTAAAGGTTCTAACCTGTTTTTTTACATTAAATGTGTGTGTGTGTGTGTGTGTGTGAGAGAGAGAGAGAGAGAGAGAGAGAGAATCACCATCTTTCATTCCGTCCTGTGGGATCTTGGGATTGAGTTGAGGTTGTAGACATGGAGAGGCAAACACTGTCAGGGTTTTGTTTTCTTTGAATTGTGCACAAAGCACCATGTCTTCTCTCCTGTCATTCTCAGTACTTTGCTTTCTGGTGCTGTTCTCCCTCCCTCATCGCCCAACCTGGTTCTTTGCTCTGAAGATGTCTCCATCAGCTTAGAAACACCAATTACTGTCCTATTACACTCGCAACCCAGATCCTTCACCTCCTTCCTTCTCTCCTCTGTCTTTCTCCCAGCCCTTGCTCTAGCAGAATAGTTGATCAATGAGTGAGGTACATCTAGATCTAAAAGAGCTGAGTTTTCATGCTTCTCTTGCTGTTGTTCTTGGATCAGAGTTCCAGAAATAAGATATAGCAAATACCCATTAGGTTATTTCTAGTCCAGCACTCAGGGCAAATCTTGGGTTTTTCTCTGTTGCTGTGTGTGTGTGTGTGTGTGTGTGTGTGTGTGTGTGTGTGTGTGTGTTTTGTTTTGTTTTGTTTTGTTTTTCCTATATTTTTCCTTGCAGGTGAGAGCTATCTGATGCTAGGTGAGTTCTGGAACTGCCTTATTATTCTCTTTGGTATTATTGTCTGGCCAAATTCTCTTGGATTTTATTCTTATGTGATTTCAAAATAATCTTTTAAGTTCAGGCTTTCTTGACTGTTAGCCTTATTTGTGATTTTCTTTTGTAGTTATCTATGTCAGAACGGACACTTGCTTTTCAGTGCCAATTATTTATTTAATACTTACATATTTGTAATACTGAGGCTTGAACCAAGGTCTTGTCATATGCTAGACAGTTACTCTATTGCTGAGCTGTATCCACAGCAGCTTTCTAGTAGTATAACTTCTCATCGTGGCCTCCTCCTAAGGAGGCACATTTGATGGGCACACTGGACATACTGTGGCATGTGGTAATTAATAGAGTAGCTGCACATATGTGCCGTGCTTTTTTCTGTTGGGCTGGGGGCCTGCTTCCTATTCTAACACTTTGTTCGGTCTGCTTTTATTATTTTTAGTATGGGTGTTTTGCCTGCATGTGTGTCAGTGCACCACATGCATGCCTGGTGTCCAACGAAGCCAGCAAAGGGGTGTCGGATGCCCTGTAACTGCAGTTACAGATAGGTGTTAGCCTACTTGTGGGTGCTGAGAAAGGTACCTGGGTCCCCTGAAAGAGCAACTTGTGCTCTTAACCACTGAGCTATCCCTCTAGCCTCTGTCTTCTTCTTCTTCTTTTTTTTTTTTTAAATAAAGACAGGACCTCACACTGTATTCCAGGCTAGTTTCAAAATCACTGTGCACTCCCTGCCTCATTCTCTCACCTGTTGGAATTACAGACTTGAACCATCAAGCCTAGTTTTGTCTTGGGACTCCAACCTAGAATCTTAAGTACAAGTGTTGTATACTACTAAACTACAATGTAACTGTACTTTTTGGCTACTTTATTGGGTTCTTATATCTACCACCCTTCCCGACCCCAATCCCTTCCAATCCCCCAATACTATGTAGTGCAGAAAGAAGGTTAGAGGGGAAGGAGACATAGATCTCTTTGGACTACTTGCTGCTGATTCAGGGCATTGAGTTCCTTGGGGCAAATTTGATCTTTACCAACAGGATATCTTATTTCTTATACTGGTCTCTTTGTGCATGACCACTGACAGACTGCAGCAGCAGCCTCGTGTGGACTGCTCCTGCTTCTCTCTGGCCTCTGGCGTTTATGAGAATCTCCAGAATTCCAAATGTAAACTACCTTCAGCTGGCAAAATCATATCCCTGAAACACACTGTAGTTAGCTGCTGTGGACAATCTAAAGCAGCCCTTTATCCCATACCAGGAATTACAACAAAAACATATTCATATAACATAACTGGATTTTAAAATAAATCAAAATTTTCTCTACACTACAACTCTAGCCCAGGACAAGTTGTTAGGTTTATTTTTACATGCTTGAGTGTTTGCCTGTATATATGCAATGTGTACCACATTGTGTCCGATACCCTCAAAGGTTAGAAGAGGGCATTGGATCCCCTGGAACAGGAGTTATAGGTTGTTAAGAACCATCAAGTAGGTCAGGGGACCCGACCTCTTGTCCTCTGCAGCAGCAAGTGCTTTATCCATTAAACCATCTCTCTAGACTTGAACCATCTCTCCAGCCTGATTTTTTATCTTTTTAAAGTTTTTTTTTTTTCAGTAACTTAAAAATTAAATTTATTTATTATTTAATCTTAACAGTTTATTGAGAGGTATGTGTGATGTGTATCACAGTGTACATCTGAACTTGGAAGTCAGTTCTCTCCTCCAAGGGGCAAGGTGATCAAACTCAGGTTGTCAGACTTGGTGGCAAGAGCCATTTCACCAGCCCCAAATTTTGTTTAGTTTATATACAGTTAAAGTATTATCTGAGCTGGTTTTATATATGTGTATACATGCACACACACATATGTACACACTTATATACATACACACAGATATAATTTATATATAATCATGTATAAATTAGATAAAAATTTATACATTATATATACATATTTAACTAATGTCAGTTTTCAAAGCATAGATGGGGAAACACAACTGAGAGTCATAACATCCAGATGCTGGTTATTGCTGTGCTCTTGGCTGTGTGATCTTGTGGAAGCCACTTTTTTTGTTTACACTTCTTTTAATCTATAAAGTGAACACACTGGACAAGGTTGTTATGGTTCCATTTGGCTGTAGAATTTCTACTAACAGAACTGGTGATGAAGAAACTAGTCAGAAGCAGTTTATGTGAATAGTTTTTAATGGATGTGTCAAGAATAGTTACTGTTAGGATGCTAATGGGTATACCTTTAGTTCTGGCTCTTAAACTCTGTTATGTCTGGAAAACTACTTTTTATTAAGCCATTTTAAATTTTTTTCTTCTTTTCTTAAATGATTTATTTTTATTTTACATGCATTGCTGTTTTGCTTGCATGTATGTTTGTATGAGGGTTTAGATCCTCCAGAACTGGAGTTACAGACAGTTGTGAGCTGCCATATGGGTGCTGGAAATTGAACATGGAAGAGCAGCCAGTGCTCTTAAAGAACTGAACCATCTCTCCAACTCCCTCAAGCCATTTACTTTGAAGGGCCATACACCTTAATTCTGCAGGCCCACTGTTTTGTCACATCTTTTCTTCTTTTCTTTTCTCTTTGGGACAGGGTTTTTATCATGTCCTGGAACTCAGTCTGTAAACTTGGCTGGCTGTTGATGACTCACAGAAACCTGTCTCCCTGCCTCCCATGTGCCACCACACCAGACTCACATCTTTCTCCAGTATGCTTAAGACGTGGAGTAAGAGGCACAGAGTGCGGGAAAAGAACGGGGCTTAGCTGGAGGGGAGGAAATCCTGTGCTGAAGGACTTATCAACAAGAAGTGACCTTAGGCTGCTACCTAGTATTTTGTTATATGACATCTTTGTGCTTAATGGAACTGGATGTGGAGGCTGCAAGGGCATTCTTTTGTTGGGGCAGATAGTGGAAACCTACTTTTCTTGGAACTGAATATGAGTTGCTCACAATATTTTGTTTAGAAATGAGATTATGTGGGCTTTTTGTTTTGTTTTAAGTTGCTTGGGACTTGAAGCCAGGGTCTTGTGCCTGCTTCCCAATGAGTTATATCTTGAGCCCTCCAGCAGTTTAAGGGAATAAAATTGCATAACCAAATTGTTTCCCCAAATTAGGAATTTTAGCTGCATTTCTTGGATAATCCTTAGATTTTGAACTTCCAATAGCAGCTGTTTTTGTTGTTTCATTTTGCTGTTTGTTAAATATTATGAAGATGGTAGTTCTTTAGTTTTTTGTTGTTAGTGTGGGAAAATCACATGGCCCTGGTATCTTTGAATGTTGGAAGTAGCATTTACTGTTTTAAATTCGTACTTAAAACCCTAGCGGTTTGAAAGAGAAATACTTGGTGGGCAGAACTGTTTCTGTTAAACATAGTGGCATCCTGGGAGTTCATTGCTTTATCTGCAGCCATCTGTAGTACATGACTGATTTTCAGGTATTTGGGAACTGTTCCACTTAAATGTGTGATTTTAAAATTGTGTGTGTGTGTGTGTGTGTGTGTGTGTGTGTGTGTGTGTGTGTTTGGTTTTCTGTGACTCAGTTTCTGTTTATAGCCCTGGCTGTCCTGGAACTTACTCTGTAGATCAGGATGGCCTCAAACCCAGAGATGTGCCTGCCTCTGCCTCCTAAATGCTGGGATTAAAGGCGTGCCCCCATGCCTGGCAACATTTTATATTTTTATTTGTTTATTTTGTTGTTGCTTTGAGACAAAGGCTGTCTGTGTAGCTCTGGCTAGTCTGAAACTTGAGATATAGTGTTATAGATAAAGTTTTTATTTTTTAATTGTTTAAAAGATTTATTTTGTTTGCATGAGGATGTATGAGAATGGGTCTATGTGTGATATGTGTACACAAGGGTGGTGATGGTGGACGCTAGAGGTTGGATCACCAGGATCTGGAGTTACTGGTGCTTATGGGTCCAGGAAACCACTCTGCGAGACAAATGTGTGTTCTAACTGTTGAGCCATCTCTGCACTCCCCACACCCTCCCCTTTTAAAAACATTTTAATTACTTTGATTTATGTATTCATTTTGTGGGTGTTTATGTCATGGCAGGCGTGACAAGGTCAGAGGACATCCCTCGGGAATGGGTTCTCTCCTTCCACCATATTGGTAACAGGGAGCTGACTCAGGTTGTCAGGCTTGGCAGCAAGTATCTTTATCGGCTGAGCCATCTCCTTCAGCACCTATAAATAGTTACATTGTTGTTTTAAATGTAGTGTGAGCCGAGGGAATTGGGTTAGCAAATGGCTACGCCACACAACCTTGGGAATCAGACCACAGCATGGATTCCAGGTCTCTATGGTTAGGGTACATTGGGTGCTGGCAACATTGCACATTGTTGAGTGTTTTGCTTTACCCTGTTGCTCACAGATTTTTGGTATGATGTCAGCAATATTTCCAGGTGCCCCTTTGCTCTGGTTGAGTGAAGTTCCATTATATGAACTGAAGTGGGCATTTCATGAATAAACCCTGTAAACATCAGCTACAAATTTGGAAGTTTGGTGTGAAATTCAAGTGCTTACCCTTGTTCTAGTACAAGGTTTGTTTCTAGAGTAGTCTTAAACAGCGGTATCAGAAATGGAATGGTACTAGAAGAGAAACAGAACTGTGAATCCCAATGGACTCATAAATCTGCACAGTATATAGGAAAGAGCGGCACTTTTCTACTTGGCATCTGTTTAACACTACTTCCAGTTAAAAATCTCTGAAGCTTGCTTGTTACTGTTCTTTCGATTTCTGTAATCCAAAACTGTTGATTTACCACCTCATCTAATCACACACTGAATTGCCTTTCTATTTACTTCACTTTTTCTTTTTTTCCTTTATGTGTACAAGTACCCATGGAGGCCAGGAGAGGATATTAAATCCCCTGGGACTGGAGTTACAGGGTGTTGGAAATCAAACTCAGGTCCTCTGGAAGCAGTCAGTGCTCTCAACCACTAAGCCATCTCTGCAGCCCCATTGACCTTACTTCTTTTTCTTATCTGGTGTAGCTCAAGTTTTCATCTTCTGTACATTTGTGCAGTAATCTCATGTCAGTGTTCTGTTTTGTACTATATGTTGCTGCTGTATTGTAACGTTTAATTATTTTTGCTAGGCCAGACATGGTCCCTGCCCTTTTGGGACCTGTAGTCTAGTGGAGGAGACAGCCAACTAATATAATTATGAATTGAAAAGAACAGCATTTGGTTTTAGAATAAATAACACAGAAACCCAGTGTGGAATTTAGGGGAGGCCGATTGTTTTGTTTCTTTAAATTTTAAGTATTTTTATTTTATGTCCATATGTATATATGAATGTTTTGCTTGCATGTATGTCTGAGCACTTCATGCATACCTGGTGCCCACAAAGGTCAGAAAAGGGCATCAGGTCCTCTGCAACTGGAGTTATAGATGGGTGTGAGTCACCATGTGTATGATGGTAATCAAATCCGGGTCTTATGTCCTGTGCTCTTAACTAATAAGCCATCTCTCCAGCCCTCCAGCCTTTTTTTTTTTTTTTTTTTTTTTTAGGACAGGGTGCCAATATGTAGTCTTGGCTGGGGCTGGCCTGGAACTCATCACTCAAACTCAAAGAGGCCTGCCTGCCTATGCCTCTCCCTCCTGAGTACTAGGATTAATTAAAGGTCTGTGCCACACACCCAGCCTAGCATAGACTTTTTTTTTTTTTTTTAAGATTTATTTATTTATGTATACAGTGTTCTGCCTGCATCTACACCTGCATGCTAGAAGAGGGTACCAGATCTCATTATGACCTGGTCATAGGCTACCATGGGATTATGGGAATTGAACTCAGGATGCCTGGAAGAGCCTCTGAGCTGTCCTTCCAGTCCTTAGCATACACTTTTAAAATTATAATTTGGAACTTTTTTTTTTGATTGCTTAAAAAAAAAAAAAAACCCAAAACACTAAAATAGGCCAATATTTAAAACTATTTGGTGGGCAGTGGTGGCATACACTTTTAATCTCAGCGAATCTCTGAGTCCAACGCCATCCTTGTCAATAGAGCGAGTTCCAAGTTAGCCAGGGCTGCACAGAGAAACCCTGTGCCAACAAAACAAAATAAATAAAAAATCTTCTAAGTTATCTATGTGTGTATGTGTGTGTGCATGCCTGTGTATATCTATCTGTAGGTCTGTCAGGCTCTCTGTTGGTGTGCATAATTTATATGTGGGTCGGTACCATGGTGCACACAGGGAGGTCAGAGGACAACTTTGTGGAGTCAGTTCTCTTCTACCTTTATGTAGGTTTTGAGGATTGAACCTAGTTTGCTAGGCTATAGGGCAAGAGCCTTTACCCAGTAAGCCATCTTTATGAGATTCTAGGCTTATTTCAGATCTTATTTGTCTTGATCAAACCTGGCCTTCCTCATTATTTTATGTTTCAGTCTATCCATATCTTTTTACAGCCATCCCAATGACTTACCCTGCATTTTTCAGTTTGTTTCTTTTCTTTTTCTTTTCTTCCTGTTATAATGCTCTTTGCTTCCAAGACACTCACATCCCCAGTCCATCCTTTTTTCAAACTAGTCTCCTTCCTGAAGCCTTTTTTTTTTTTTTTTTTGACCCCCTTTTTTATTCTTTCTCCTTTTCCAGATTTGTTTCATTTTTTTCTTTGTCCTTTTAGGTTTTTTGTTTTTTTTTGGGGGGGGGGCACGTAGGAGGGGAGATGGCTAAGATCTCTGTTACAGTACTTTATTATATGCTGCATTAAATGATAATTATTTGTGGATGTATCTTCTTCCTGTCTCATTCTAAATTCTGTAAGACAGCTTTGTCTCTTCTGTCCTTTTGTCCCCCATCATTCCTAGCCCAATGCTTTGAATATAACTATGCATAATTAATGTTTGCTGAATTGAATTAGACTTGCACTTTGAAAAAAAGAAACTTCATGTGATTTCTTTTCAAAACCCTTTTATACTAAAATTCCATTCAACGTATTTTACCCCAGCTTGGATACACTAGAAACAAGACAGATTACGAATGGCTTAGAAACCCTTGTGATGCAGAGGCTTTTTTATCTTACTGCCTGTAGCACTGCTGGCTCCATATATCCTAACTTGGAGGAGTGTGTACAAGATGGCCTGCTCACAGGAGCAATCTGGTTCCACTAGGGAAGTAATCAGTATTGGGCACTTGAGGTTTTGTTTGTTTCATTCCATTGGATTCCTACTATATGTGAGATACTGTTCTACCTTCTTAAGGTCTGTCAGTGAATAAAACAGACCAAGACAAAACCAGCCACCAATGGACTTTATCGTTGTGAGGGAAGACATTTTGCTAGGAGTCCAGACTGGCTCTGAAGCATTCTTCCTGCCTTGCCTTCCCCAGGGCTGGGATTACAGGCTTGAGGCAACATGCCCAGCAGATTGTATCTCTTAAAAGGAGATAAGAATAAGCATAGTAAGCAACTATGTAGTATAAAATGTTGAGAAATAATGTAGGGGAAATGGAACAGGGTAAAGGAGGCTGGGAATGTAGAAGGGTTAGATGGATTAGGTGGGAGGTTAGAAGAGGTTTAGGTTGGATGGTATTGGTATGTTCCTGGATGGTTACAGACTCCTCATCTTAGTAGCTACTTTTCTGCCCAGCGAGAGAAGGAGGCAGTGTCTGCAGTTGTACCAGAGTCCAGCTGACTCTGAAGGGAAATAACTACTTGTTAAGTCTTTTCTGCTGTCTGGCATTCCTGGAAGTCAGTCACAGTGACAGTTGCACTCAGTTGTCTGGAAGACACCAGAGTTAGAAGCAGCTCCCTTAAGAATGGGATTTGCTCTTCTGCTGACTAGGCTTTGGGTGTCTGGAGTCATGGGTGAATTAGGCCTCTGGATTTTCTCCTTTCTCTAGAGGAAAAGGCTAAAAATATGACTGTTCTTCTTTCTAGTGAGTCTTCAGCAAATTTGAGTTAATCTTTCTTTTTTTTTTTTCTTTCTTTTCAAAGACTTAATTATTATGTATACAGTGTTCTGCCTATGTGTGTGCCTGCAGACCAGAAGAGGGTACCAGCTCTCATTATAGATGGTTGTGAGCCACCATGTGGTTGCTGGGAATTGAACTCAGGACCTTTGGAAAACAACCAGTGCTCTTAACGTCTGGGCCTCCTCCCCAGCCCCAGCTCTTTAATCTTTCAAAGAGCATGCACATGGTTCTGCTTCATGGCCCATGCCTATAATCCTATTGCTTGAGAGGTCGAGGCAAGAGGATCATGACCTAGCTTTGGCTACATGGTGAGTTCTAGGCCAGCCTGAGTTACAACGTGAGACATCAGAAACTGATGATGGCTCAGGAGGTACAGATGAGTGCTGACCTGAGTTCAGTCCTCAGTACCCACATGGTGGAAGGAGAGAAGCCACCCCTGCAAGTTGTCCACAAGAGTCGTGATGCATGCTTGTGAGCATGTGCACACACATGCCCTAGACACACACACAAACGTAATTTACAAAGAAAAACAAACCTGCCTACTTTTGTTTGTTTTTTGAGACAGGATTTCTCTGTGTAGTCGTGGCTGTCTTGGACTCACTTTATAGACCAGGCTGGGCTCCAACTCACAGAGCTGTGCCTGCCTCTGCCTGCTAGAGTGGTGGGATTACAGGTGTGCACCACCACACCTGGCTAACACTGCCTACTTTTAAGAAGTGAATGTTGGGATTTGTGATTCACTGACTTCCTCTTAACGTGTAGGCTCTGTCCGTTCAGCAGTGTGCAATTGAAGGTGTATATCTGGGTAGTGTGTGTGTGTGTCTGTCTGTCTGTCGTCTGTATATGTGTATGCATACACTGTAATAATTTTCTTCTAATTTCTGCCCTTTTCTTTTTCTAACCTTTGTAGTTAATTATTTTTCCTGTTACATTTTCCTTTTTTCTTTTCTTTTTTTCTCCCCGAGACAGAGTTTCTTTATGTAGCCTTGGTTGTTCTGGAACTCAGTAGACCAGGCCAGTTAGAACTCATTGATCCACCTGCCCTCTGCCTCCTGAGTGCTGGAATTTTTTTTTTTAAGACCATGTTACCTAGGTGTATGTGTTAATCTCATGCTTTCAGCAGGCTGAGGCCCGTCTAGGCTATGTAGTAAGATCCTATCTCAACAAACAGAACAGCATGGATAAAAATTGAAAGATAGCGGGGTAGTCATGCTATTGAAGACCCATAATCCCAACACAGTTGAATCAGGATTGCTAGATCAAGCTGGTTAGCCTGGGCTGTATAGCGAGACCCTGTCTCAAAAAGCAACAAAGAAGCAGATGACTTGGTTTGAGGAGGTAAAGGCACTTGCTTTGTCATACCTGAGTTCAAGTCCTAAAACCCCAGGGTGGAGTGAGAGAACTGATTCCCATGAGTTGTCACCTGACCTCAACGTGCACATTTCTACACACTCTGCTGGGATAAGTAATGATAGATGCTTATCTGTGTGTTTTCTTGATTATTATGTGAACACACACACATATATATACATATACATATACATATACATATACATATACATATACATATACATATACATGGTCAAGCCATGGGACATCCTTGAAGGTCAGAGAACAGTTTGTGGAATTGGTTCTCTCCTTCTATTATGTGGTGCTGGAGAGCAAATTCGGGTTGTTTTGCTTGGCAGCAAGTATCTTTCTACACTGAGCCATCTTGCCAGTTGACTTTTTGGTTTTTGTTTTTTCCATTGTGCCATGCTGTTTACCTCCAAACCTCATCTTGATGATGACAAGCTCTATATAGAAGCATTTTAAAAATGACACCAATCTTGTTAAGCACTTGAATAGCACTTTTGTATAGTTCAGGCTAATAGAAACTCACTATTTGTATGTGTATTTATTTTGTTATTTTTGGTTCCAGGTGTGTGTATGTTTGTGTGCGTGTGCATGTATGCTCATACTGTTTGTGTGTAGGCCCTAGTTTCATGACATGGGTGTGGTCAAAGGACAACTGTGTGGCATTAGTTCTCTCTTTTTCCTTGTATGTATGTTTCAGGATTGGCTCAGGATTTTTACCAACTGAGTGATTTTTGCCACCCAATCAGTGTTTTTTTTTATAAGTGAAATATTAAAGGTCTGAAAGCTGGGCAGTGGTGGTACAGGCCTCTAATCTCAGCACTCAGGAGGCAGAGGTGAATCCCGATGAGTTGGAGGACAGGCCGGGCTACACAGAGAAACCATGTCTTGAAAAATTAACTTCCCCACCCTCCCCCCCAAAAAAGCTAAGGGTCTGGAGACCTGGTTCAGTTGATAAAGTGCTTGCCAAGTAAGCTTAGAGACCATAGTTCAGATTCTCAACACCTGTGTAAAAGCTGACTACAGTAGTGTAACCCCAGTATTGTGGTGTGTGTGTGTGTGTAGGTAGATTACTGTTTCAGTGTAAAGTGGAGCGTGATAAAGACATGTGCATCCTCGAGCACACTGTACACACACACACACACACACACACGGTCAATATTACGATTTTTCTGTAACATTAAGCTTTTTCGGGCCTGTGTGTATGGTATCGATACATGTGCATGGTGTGCACAGTGCTGACTACACCCTCTGTCCTGTTCGTCTGATGCCTGGTCTCTCTGGACCTGGAAGCTCGCTAGGTTTTTCCACCTAGGCTGGCAGCCAGTGAGCCTAAGCAGTTCTGTCGTTGATCACTCAGTGCTTGGGTTACAGAAGTATGTGGAACCTTGCTTACATAGCAGGCATTTCTAACTGCTGAGCTTGCACGCTCTCTCTCTCAAATAAGACAGGGTCTTGTGTAGCTCAGGGTAATGGAAACTCACTATGTAGCCAGAGATGACCTTGAACTCTTGTTTTAAGCTCAAGGACTATTTTATTGAAGTTTAGAAGAAAAGCAGGTAAAAATCCTTATAAGCCGACAGGAGGAGAAAGGGAAAAATGGGCTTGCCTTTTAAGTTAGACAAGGAGTGGAAATAGAGATAGCTTATTAAGGACTGGAAGTGAGCTAGTGAGCTGAGGAATGAGCCAAGAAGCATGACCTTGAATTCTTAATCTTCCTGCTTCCACTTCCCAAATGTTAGAATTCTAGAAGTACACACCAAATGTTCAAGAACTTTAAGCCCTTTGAGATTTTATTTCAGGAATACATACTAAGAGTAAGATGAAACATTGGTGAATCTCAGCGTGCAAGAATTAAATTAAAAAATAAACAGAAAGTCTCAAGTGCTTTCTCAGGATGAGTAATTTCTAGCTAACAATGGTAACTCCCAAATGAAACTGGAAACTGTGGTAAGCGATTCCTAGAAAAATTGGGTCAGTGTGCTAGAGAAATGCTGGGCATCATTAGGAAGAGAATCAGAACTGAATGCAATGGTTTCCCTTTACGTAAAACTGAGACTTGTCTAATGTGTGTGACTGTGTTGTTGTGGGTGCAAATACTTCTCAGAGTTAGTGGCCACAGAATGTGAAGACTTTAATAAAAAAAAAAACATTTTTATTTTATGTGTATGGGTGTTTGCCTGCATGTATATATGTACATCTTGTGTACTCAGTGCTCATGGAAGTCAGCAGAGGGCACTGGGTCCCCTGGAACAAGAGTTACAGATGGTCCTGAGTTGCCGTGTGGGTGCTGGGAATTGAATCCAGGTCCTCTGCAAGAGCAGTCAGTGCTTTTAAGCCCTGCTAAACCATGGAATGAGCCTATAAATTTATCACCAATTCTTAGTGTCCTTCCTGTATATGATGCAGAACTCCTTTTCAAATCAGAAGTGAATTTATTGTACTTAAGTGGCTATCCTTATGAATGCTAACTAAAATGTTTAGTTAGAGTTGGAGAAATTTAAAAATAGGTTTTTAAAACTTGTGTAGGAAGAAGAGAGAATGTGTGAATGAGGATGCATGTATGCCACAACCATGTGTGGAGGTTAGAGACTAGCCTTGAGTCGGTTCTCACCCTGAACCTTACTGGGGTATGTTCTCTTGTTTGTACTGTGGTGCTGTTTACATCCAGCTTAGCTGCTCCATAGGCATCCAGCTGTTTCCTGTCTCCTGATTGGCCTGTTTCCACTTCCTGTCTCTCTGTAGGTGTGATGGAATTATAGATGCGTGCCACTCCCCCATTTAAAAAATGTTCAGTGAATTGAAATAGAATCACATCACTTTCTCTCTTCCCTTTCCTCACTCTAGACCATCCCGGTTACCCTTCCTCCAACTCCTTTCATACCCCACACTCTCAAGTTGATAGCCTCTTTTTCTTTATTATTATTGTTGTGTGTGTGTGTTTGTGTATGTACAAATGTATATACATACAACCTACTGAGTCTGTTTCTGTTGTTGGTGTGTATATGGTTCTGAGGCTGACCACTCAGCATTGAACAGCCTAATAAGGAGGCTCATCTCTGGGAGAAGCTAGTTCTTTTTCTCCTAGCACTTGTTGGTTGTCTGAAGATCCTTGTCTGGGGGTGAGCCCCTGCAAAAAATCTCCCCTTTTTACAGTAACATGCCCATTGATATTGTCACTGTTTCAGTCTTGTTTATGCAGCCATTTCTAGGAGAGATTGTTTCACAGCTGCTGTCCTAGTATCTGTGAAGTTCTTCGAGCCATAGATTACAGGATCTATAGTATAGATATAGATCCATTGGGTCTGTGCTCGATGCCTTGTGTCCAGTTTGGGTTTCCTGTAATGGTCTCCATTAGCTGAAAAGAGAGGCTTCTTTGATGAGAGGTGGTTAGCTACACTTTCCAGGAAAAGTGGCTCATGGACAAAGAGCTTAAATTTTATTTTTATGTTTATTTTATGTGCATGGGTATTTTTTTGTTTTGTTTTGTTTTGTTTTCAAGAATGTCTATGTACTACATTCAAGTGTGGTGCCTTTGGAGGTCAAAAGATAGCATCAGATCCTCTGACAGAGTTACAAGAGCAGCTGTTGGGTTAGAACTATCTCTCCAGGTCCTCCTGTGGGGGGGGGGGAGAGGGGGGTGTGGTTTAAGACAGCATTTCACTGTGTAGCCTGGCTGTCCTGGAACTTGATCTGTAGACTAGACTGACTTCGAACTTACAGAGAGATCTGCTTGCCTCTGCTTCCTAAGTGCTGGGATTAAAGTTGTACACCACCACTGTCCAGCTGTTTTTGTTGTTGTTGTTGTTGTTTTTTTTATAATTTACAAGTAACTCTGTTGAACTGAAAGTTAGGCCTAATGGACACTGATACAGAGCTTATGCCATAACTGATAGACCTGGAGAAGAACAAAATAAGCCAGATGGCTTTGAAGAGTCTCTTCTACAAAATTAAGGTGTGATCTGGGTCTCCAGAAAGTGTTGGCTCCCACCAAGATGAGCATGCCAGTATTAGGAAGTCAGTGATCAAAACACCAGGACATTTCTAGTGAGGGCTCACTCTGTGTTTGAGAAAAGGTCCTTCCTTGCTGTCATTCCTTTCTAACTCCTGCTCTGTACTCCATTATACTGCTGCTCCCAGCGG
>NW_026585691.1:3351170-3361384 GCF_907164565.1 Psammomys obesus | reverse complement strand
GGTGGTGCACACCTTTAAGTCCTGCATTTTAGATGTAGAGATATGTAGATTTGTCAGTTTGAGGCCAGTTTGGACTACATAGTGACTGAAATAAAAGGTCCTCATCTGATGGAAGAAGATGCAGAAGAGACTACCAGCATTATTAATTCTTTTCATTTAAACATGGTCTCTAGGGATCAAACTCAGGTAGTGTCCAGCAGTTTTACCGACTGAACCGTCTTCTCCACTTTCAGGTCAGGGTTTTAAAGACCTTAATTCTGCCCCCATTTCTCACTTAATCCTCACTTAATCCTGCCATTATTTCCCAGGTGCTGGGATTGTAAATTTTTAATGTAGAAAATGTAAATTTTCTTTTTCTTTCTTTTCTTTTCTTTTTTTTTTTTTTTTTCTGTATAGCCTTGGCTGTCCTGGACTTGCTTTGTAGACCAGGCTGGCCTTGAATTCAAAGTGATCCCTTCCTGCTTCTGCCCCTGAGCGCTGGGATCACAGGCATGTGCCACCACGCCTGGCTTGAAAAATGTAGATTTTCTTTTTTCTTTCTTTCTCTCTTTTTCTCTTTCTCTCTCTCTGTCTTTCTAACTCCTGCTCTGTACTCCATTATACTGCTGCTCCCAGCGGAGTTCTTTCTGCATGTGTGTTCTACCTTGCTCTTAAAGCCTCTCTTCCCTTCCTTTGTTTCCCTTTTTAGTTTTATGGCCTCTACCCACTATGTAAAAATTAGAGGGCTAGGTATGGTGGTGCACACCTTTAAGTCCTGCATTTTAGATGTAGAGATATGTACAGATATATAGATATGTAGAGATATATAGAGATATATATATGCATATATATATGTATATATATATATATATATATACATACATACATACATACATACATACATACATACATACACTAACAGGTTCCTTTATAGCTTTGTTTGTTCGTTTAGACAGGGTTTTTCTGTGTAGCCCTGTCTGTCTTGGAACAGATTGGCCTCAAACTCAAAGTTCCACCTGCCTCTGCCTCTTAAGTGCTGAGATCAAAGGTGTGAGCTACCACACTCACCCCCAAACCCCAGCTCTTCATAACATTTTTATATACTTTCCCCCCTGATTTTTGGGGTGTGTCTCACTGTATAACCTTGGCTAACCTGTAACAGTATGTAGACTGGGCTGGCCTTAAACCCAAGAGCCTCACCTCTGCCTCCCCAGTGTTGGAGCTAAGACTTTGTTCATGCTCCATTTTGATTGATGCCCACCTCATCTCCCTCCACCTTCGCACCATTTATACCTCTACCTCCAGAGTTGTTCTTTCTACACTTTTCACTCTCCTCTTTTAGAACTTCTATTCCCTTCCTCTGTTTCCCTTTTTAGTTTTATAGTCTCTATCCACACTTATTCCTGTGTAAATTCACTTACATAAAAATTAGAGGGCCAGGTGGTGGTACACACCTTTAATTCCAGCATTTCAGAGGTAGAGGGAGGTGGATTTGTCCATTTGAGGCCAGCTTGGATTACATAGTGAGTGAAATAAACAAACTAATAAATAAATGAAATGTATATATTTAAAAAAATTAGGCTCTGTATATGAGATAGAACATGTGACATTTTTTTCTTTCTTAATCTTGTCAAACTGTAGTACAATGTTGTAACATTGATATTGTCATGGCTAGTTAAAAGTTTTTCCAGTTTTACCTGCATTCATACATGTGTACTTATGTATATGTTTACTTGTCTTAACTTTTAATATTGTTGGGAAGGGGTCATGCATATGGAAGTAGGAGGACAACTTGTGAAAGTTGTTTCTCTTATTCCACTCTGTGGGTGCCAGGTGTGGAAACTTGGGTTGCCAGGCAACAAGTACCTTTACCTGCTGAGCCATCTTGCTGATCCATTATTTTGTTTTTTAAGACAGTGTCATCTCATGTAGTCTATGTTGGCTTCAGATTCACTCAGCAGCCTTATCCTTACTTCCCAAATACTAGGATTAAAAGTGGCCACTACCATGCATGAAAGGTAGTAGTGTTCCTAGTACCACAGCATAATGTTCCCTCATGGTGTCCTTTTAGAGCCGGATTCATCTCTCTTCTGCCCTATTTCACATTTTGTGTGTGTTCTGTATTATTTTGATTTGTTGAACACTGGAGATTGAACCCTTTGATTTGGAGTTTCTCCTATTTGTCTTGCTCCCTTTCCAAGCATGGAGGGGAGAAACTTCCCAAGGGAAAAATAGGGGAGCTTTATCTGTTGTGGAGGACTAAAATTCAAAAGGGAGCGTAGGATCTCACAGGCAGTTGGTAGCAGCAGGATACCAGCCTTTTGAGCTCACAAGTGTTTGAGCTCTGTGCCCCTGGCAGGCTTCGGGCACTAGCCAAGAGTGTCAAGCCAAGAGTGTCAAGGGAGTTATAGCACTAAACTCCCTTGGGTCTCAGGGTGCAGCAGGAGCAGCCCCTGCGGAGCCAGGCAGCAGAAAGCAGGCCGCTGACAAGAATGGCAGGCATTTGGTTAGCTTTTGAGTCCTGGTCTCTCTATAGCTCTGGCTGTCCTGGAACTTGCTTTGTAGACCAAACTTTCTGGGACTAAAGGCCTTTGCCACCATGCTCAACCTAAAGATTTATTTTTTTAGTTAGGTGTCTGTGTGCAGTTATGTGCATATGAGTGCAGGTGCCTGCAGAGGCCAAAGGGGTCATCTACCTGATCTCTTAGAGCTAGAGTTACGAATGGTTGTGAGTGTCTTAATATGGGTTCTGGTAACCAAACTTGGGCCATCTGAAAGAACAGTATGTGCTTTTAAACATTGAAGCATTTCTCCAGCCTCCAAATAAATTTTAGCATAGTCTTTTAAGAGTAGCCAGGAATGGTTGGGAGACTATTAATTTTATTTAAAATGTTAGGTTTTAGCACAGATTATAATCTAGCACTTGGGAGGTAAAGAAAGGAGGATCAGTTGTTCAAAGTATCCTTCAGCCACTAGTGAGTTTGCAATCAGCCTGGCCTAATGTATGATTCTGTCTTATAAAATAAGAAAATTCTGTTAATGGTTTTGTTTTGTTTCCTGATATTCTTAAAAGCCAAATAATGAAAGTAGGATGGTAGTTCATTCAGTGGCAGAGCGCACATGAGGGCCAGAGTTGGATCTTCAGGGGGAGGTTGGGGCTGGGCCGTGTGCCGTGTGGTGCATGTGTGCCTATGTGTTAAAGTGCTGCCATTTTCTCTTCTTTCTTTCTTTTTCTTTCTTTCCTTTTTTGTTTGGTTGGTTGGTTGGTTTGGTTTTTCGAGACAGGGCTTCTCTCTGTAGACCAGGACGGTCTTGAACTCAGAGATCCTCCTGCCACGTGCTGCTATTTTTAATGAAAAATCATAATCTAAAAGCAGCCTCGTGTAAGTATTTAGTGTTTTTTATATTTAGTCTGTTGTTGTTTTTTTGATGTTTTTGACATGGTCTCCGTGTGTTTCTAGGGCTAGTCTCAAGCTCCTAGGTTCGGGTACTCTGTTTTGGCCTCTTGAGAAGCTGGGACTATAGGCAAATGCCACTGTGCTAGCTGTTCCTGTATGCATAGAAGTAATAAATAGTGTATTGTATTATCGTAATCGTCTAAATATGGTCAGGTCACAATTTTTACTTAGATCATTTTGCATTATGTTAATCTTTCTCCTCCCCCCTTTCTCAGAGAAGGGGAATGAGCAGAGGGGCTGTGAGGGTGTGACTGGGAAGAAGGAGGCGCTCCAATCCAATCTTTCTTTTTGAGCCATATGATATACCTTTGTGTTTCATGTAAGTTCCTCCTTCTGAAATATAACATACATATTTATCTCCCTTTTGTTTATTATTTCTCTTTCACTGAATTTTCAGATCTAAAATCTTACAATATAGACTGTAAAATCTTACAGTAAGATTTTACAGTCTATATTGTAATCATAATCTGTAGTTTTCATAATCATGGTTAGTTTTCTTTTTCCTCTCTTTCCTGTTACCCTTCAATATCGTAACCTGTGATGTTTGATGGCATGATTCCCTTTGAATAATATATAGCTTTAAATGGGGGCTGATTGGGGCTGGGGATTTAGCTCAGTGGTAGAGCGCCTGCCTAGCAAGTTCAAGGCCCTGGGTTCCGTCCTCAGCTGTGGGGGGAAAAAAAGACAAAATAACAGAATAAATGGGGGCTGATGAAATGACTTAGGTGCTTGTGGTAAAAAGTGTGACAACCTGAATTCAATCCCTGGGACTCATGTAGGTGGAAGGAGAGAACTGACCTCACAATACTGTGTATACAGTGAAGTGAAGTAAATGCACAAATCTCTATGTCTTTATTTGTTCATCCACTTGTTTGAAACAGGGTCTTACTGTGCAGCTCCAGCTGCTGGAACTTGCTATGTCGTTCTGGTCTTGAACTCAGTTTTGCTTCCCAAGCACTTGGATTAAAAAAAAAAAAAAATTACCACCATGCCTGCCAAATGCACAGATCTTTTGTACCTCTTCTGTTTAGTCACATAACCACAAGTCAGTTCCCTATCTACAACTTTCCCAGTACTCTCCAGTGTTGTCAGTGTTGGCCTTCCAGACATGACTAGTTTGACAAATGGATACTTTAAGTCTGATAGAACTTTCATATTAATTGTATGTTTAAGTATATGCCCATTCCTTTGTCTGCTAACTAGAATATTTTTCTTTTCTTTATAAAATCACTTAGTTATGTGTCTGTGTGTTTGCTGACATGAGTTTATGTGCACCATAAACATTCAGGATCCCACAGAGACCAGAAGAGCGCATTTTATCCCCTGGAACTGGAATTACTCCCCCCGCCCCCAAAAAGATAGGGTTTCTCTGTGTAGCCTTGGCTGTCCTGGACTCTATAGATATGGCTGGCCTCCAACTCACAGAGATCCACCTGCCTCTGCCTCCCCGAGTGCTGGGATTAAAGGCTTGTGCGAGGAGTGTGCCCAGATAACTGCTGAATCATCGCTCCATCCTCTAATTCCTTTTTATTTATTTTTTATTGTTCGAGACAAGGTCTAACTATAACCTTGGCTGTTTCATACAGACCAGGTTGGTTTAGAATTCAGAGACTACCTGCTTCTGCCTCCCAAGAAGTATATACAGCCAGTCTTCAGTTTTTAACTGTTTAACTTAGAACTTTTTGATTTTATGATTATGAGAAAATTATACATATTTAATAGGCGCCTTAATTCAGACCCTTTCTTAAAAGTTAGGAAGAAAAAAAAGAAAGCTATACCTCAGAGTTTGATTTTAAGTTTATTTATATCTGGACTGTATTTGGTCTAATACTCTTAGGCTATTCAGGGAAGTTCTGGGAGGCTGCAGCTTCAGGAGCTGCACTCAATTGAGGAGATAGGCAGTTGGACTCCATGGTATACTGAATTTTGAAGCTTCACATTCACTCTGTAGGTGAAGCATGCTAAATATATTTTGGGCTTGGGGACATTTTCAACTTAAGATGGTTTTATTGGGCTATAACCTTGTAGGTCAAGTAATACCTGTACAGGGGGTGGGGGTTCACATGAGTTGGTTAGGTTTGCAGCATCTGGTTTGGGACTAGCCCTATTTTGGTAGCAATTGTACATAGATGAAGCTGAAAGTTAACAAAATACTAAAGAACAATTAAACATTAAGAAACATGGAACCGCTTTGTTTTATAATCTTTCCCTAACTTTTATTTTGTTTGTCTTGTGAGTCTTACCATGTATCCCAGTTGCCCTGGAACTTGTTATGAAGCTCAGGCTAACCTCAAATTTGTGTTCCTCTGACTTGAGCTACCTGAGTAGATTATATGCATGTGCATGCTCTTTTCCCCCATGCCTGGTGTTAGAAGTGGAATTCAGGGTCTTCCCATGCCCCAAACAGTAGGACAAGTAACTCACACTGAGCCTAGCCCCCTCATACATTCAATAATAATAAATAATAGTATTTTTTCCTTTGAAGAAAATAAACTATAAAATAAATGCTATGCAGCCATTCAGTTATAACTGGAGCAGAACTGCAGAGTATTTTGTTACTGTTACTTCAGATAACCCTTGTCTTTTGCTTTTTGGCCTACTTACAGGGCTGGATAAGTTTCCTGTATGAGTCAGGTTAACCAAGTGGATCTCTGTAGAGGCGGGACTGAATTATTTACAGGTTTAATATGTTGTTCGTCTTTGAGACGTGTGTGCTGGCACAGAACGGTATTGACAAACAACTAAGGTTTTATACCTGAGCTCTGTTGAATAGCTTTGTCCTAGTGGAAATGTCAGGTGCTTGTGTGGAATGAAACAGGTCAAGCCTCATAATCTTTGTTTGAGAATAGCAGGCTATAAGGACCATAAAACTGTTCATGAGCTGCAGCTTGGAAAGACTTGAAGACAGCTGTGCTACAATTTTACTCTGCTGTCCTTATGTGACACATGGTCAGATGAACCCAGTTGATTGGATCTGTCTTTTCAAATTGGTATAGTTAGTCTATTTTTTTTTTCCTAACTCCATTGGTGATGTATGGCAGAGAACTGTTACTTGAGATGACACAGTTTCTTTGTTACAGAAATTAATGTAATAAATTAATGTAATGTAGGAAAGAGACCCAAAGGTAAGTTGATTGCTTTTCTCACAGAGCCCTGGGTGGAAATTCAGTTGATTAGTGAGTTCTCGTGAAGTGTGGTGGGTGGAGAGGGAGATGCCTCACTCTTCTGAGTCAGCTCAGTGTGGTTTACATGTTGTACTGTACTCACTGGAAGCTACTACCTAAGACCGTGCAATTTCAGGGCAGCATCTGGAATTCAGGGAAGATGATGTAATGGGACATCCTCCAGCAACTTCAGTGTATTCCATTGGTTTATTTTCTGTTCTCTATGCACATACCCATATTGAACTTAATACAATTCATATTTGAAGGCATGTCATGTCAGGTCAGTAGTCTAGTAGGTTGGAGGAGCTTTGTGAGAGAGTCCAGATGTGTTAAAACCATAGGCTTCTAACATTGACCCGGAGATCTTTGTTTTGAGGTGCTGGGAACTGAACCGAGAACCCTGTGCATAATAGTTAAACACTCCATCACTGAGCTGCACCCCTCACCTGGGCAGATTTTAAAACAAGATGGACTCATTCTGTCAGTCATTATAGTATAAGGTTTTCTGAACTACATCTGAAGGTAGGAATAGTATGCGTGGGTTGTTATTTCATTAGCATATTTTAAACATGCAATAGATTTCATTACAATATTTTTATGTGTGTAATGTATTTCATTGTGTTTACACCCGCTTACCTCTTGCTCCCCCCTCTCTTGCTGAGCCCCTTCCTATTCCTCCTTTTACTTTGATTTTTTTTTTTTTTCAAGAGCCAAGGAATTTAATTAGGGTTACTTATAGAAACCCTGTAGGTTGGGAGTTATTTATAGAGGAATGGACAACTTGCCAGTGGCCATACCACTGAAGAAATGTCTGTATCCACCTCCTGATGGTGATCTTGCACTTCTGGTCTTCTTGCTGCTACCTCCCCCGGGTTGATTACAGCTGTGTGCTACCACACCCAGTTCATGGGGTGATACAGGTTGAACCATGCCTGCTAGGCAAGTCTTAAAACTAATGGTGCTTTATCCATTAGTGTACTGAGACTTAAAGGGCAAGCACTATAATAACTGAGTTACATCCCCAACTGGGTAGGAATCCTTTAAAAGGAGACCCTCGATCAGTCTAGGATCTGTCAGGAAAAAGAAATGGTTGCCCGTTTCCTGTCGTGGGACTCAAGTGGCTGTCAGTACAACCTGCAATTTAATTTTTTTTTCATTTTTTCTTTCCTTCTCTTTACTCTTTTAAGTGCTGTCGGTGCCCTGTAGGTAGGTGAGGCAGCCATTTTTACAGTCTCAGTATATAGGAAGCAGGAGGGTCTTGAGTTTAAGGCCAGCTCAAGCTTCCTCTGTGAGACCCGGTGTTTAACAAAGAAGGTGGGCCTAGTGGCACACGCCTTCTATTCCCCAGCCCTGGGAGGCAGAGGTAAGCCTGGGCCAGCTGGGCTATAGTGAGGCACTGCTTATGAAAGTAAAATGCAGAGATAGAGAGCAAAAAGAGAGGGGAAAGACTAGAACCATAAAATTGCCCAATATATTGATCATTGATAGTTTTAAGTTGTCTTTTAGTTTCATGTTCTTAGAACATGGTGGATTTTTCTTCCATTTTATATAAGAAAAATTAATATTTAATGATGACACTTGCTTATTGGTAGAAATTAAGTTTTGAAATATTTCTCTTTATATATATTTATGTGCCTGTGTGTGCCACATGTGTGGGAGAGCCTACACAGGCCAGAAGGAGGTTTTGCAGCTCCTGGAGCCAGTGTTACAGCTGTTTATGGTTGCCCACTATGAGTGTTGTGAACTGAACTCGGGATTTTCTGGTAGAGCAGTGTATATTCTTATACTGAGCCATGTCCAGCCACTGAAATCACATCCCCTGAATCTAAGTTCAATTTTTTCCCACTGTGTTAACCAGAAGTGAATATAGCATATGCCTTTAGTCCTAGCACGTAGAAGGCAGAGGCAGGAGGATCTCTGAGTTCGAGGACAACCTGGTCTCCACAGCGAGTTCTAGAACAACCAAAGCTACATAGAGAAACCCTCTCTAAAGGGGGGGGGGGAGGTATGAATATAGTATTGTTTTTTTTTAGAAGAACAGGTGACCCTGACTGCTATATGCATGTTATGTTATAAGAGTTTTAGTAGCAGACTATGAACACTTAAATACAACTGTCACTTGTCCAGGCCAAAGCCTCTAAGAAAATTCATCTAAAGCCCTAAAAAGAGGAGAGGATAGCATTATATGCTTTATTTTCTGCCTAGACTGGATTGACTGTGGGTAGTTAACAAGAAATAGAACCCTCTGTTTAAAGCCCTTAGGGTGCTATAGAGCTCTGTCTGGGTAGAAAGAGAAGTATTCTCGTTATATGCTTATATGTAACTATGGCTCAGTAGTAGATTTGCCTTCTCAACAAGGGCAGTGAACTACCTTTTTTTTTTTTTTTTTTTAGTCTTATCCTTTTTAGAAAAGAGATCTGATTTAATTATTCCTGTAGTATGGCTATGACAAATCTCAAAACAGGCAGATGATAACCTGTTCAGTGTTTTGTTTATGAACTTATCACTGGGCTGGTAGTCAAGAGCTATATTTGGGTTCCGAGTAGGAAACTGGGTCTGGATTTGAGTTATAAGGTGGCTGCTTGGGTAGGTACAGAGATTGGGGAGTGACAGTCATAACCTTCTGGTCCCTCAGTTACACCCATGCAGAGAGGAGTTTCTTGCTGATAGGTGCAGGAACAATACTGACAAGTCATGGTGGACAAGTGTCTGTTGGCTGGCGATCCCAAATAGGAAAATGAAATACAATTAGACAGGAAGGGAGAAAGACGAGGAAAATAGTCATAGAAATTCCTGCACATTGTAAGTGCTCTGAGACAGTCACTCTAAGGTATTGGTTGCCCTGATTCTGCACCTTTGCATCCATGGAAGCAAGAGGTCACTGTGTTTTATTTCCAGCCAGCTTGATAGTTATCCTGCCTCCTAAGGTTAAACATCTCTGCAGTGACCTGTCAGAGCTGATTATTAGCTGTTATAAAGCCAGGGATGCTGTAGGGAACAGATGGGAAATGGTTTGGCTGCTGTGGCCAGGGCTAATTAAAGAATCCTTGGCAATTTTACAGTGTGTATTTTGAAATGTACCACCAAAGTTACTATGAAGCCTGCTGAGTTTTGAAAGTTGGGTTTCTGGAAAAGTCACCTGGTAGAAGTAATGTAATGCTTATGCAATTCTTTATTGTAAAAAATAGGAAAGCTCTCCAAAGGAACATTAAGACCACTAGAAACCATTCCTTGAGATATGTCTTTTTATTTTATCTTCTAGACACTCAGAAGTTCTAAATAGTTTTTTAGGAAAGAACTTTTTTAATAGACAGGTAAAGGTAATTTTTAAAGTATTTATATTGAAATTTTCTTCAGATTATACAGCTCAGTATTTGTATTTACAAGAATTATTTACATTTATGGAACTGGTTTTAGTGTTCTATGTAATTTTTGACAAGATATATGTATTATTAAATAATTTAAAACAGGGCTGTAGAGAAGGCTCAGTGGCTAAGAGTACTTGCAACACAGACAATGGTGGCCCATGCCTTTAATCCCAGCACCCAGGAGGCAGAGGCAGGCCAACACACACACACACACACACACACACACACACACACACACACACACA
>NW_026585691.1:3312609-3351160 GCF_907164565.1 Psammomys obesus | reverse complement strand
CACACACACACACACACACACACACACACACACACACACACACACACGATTGCTGCTCTTTCTGAGGAAGAGCTCAATTCCCAGCACCCAAGGTGCAGCTCCCAACTGTTTGTAACTCCAGTTCCAGGGGATCCAACACCCTAACACAGACACATACAGATAAACCACCTGTGCATATAAAATAAAATCAGTAATTAAGTATGTAAATAAATAATGCACATTAAATAAATAAATCTTTTTTTCTTTTTTTAAAATTAAACATGTTGCGGGACAGGGTGGCTCAAGCCTTTAATCTTAGCAGACAGGGAGGGAGAGGCAGGAGGATCTCTTGAGTTCAAAGTCAGCCTGGTCTGTAAAGAGAGTCCAGGACAGCCAAGGTTATTCAGAGAAACTCTGTCTCAAAAAACAAAACTGTTTTGACACATTAAAAAACAACTTTACAAATAAATAAATAAATAAAAATTAGAAAAAAAAAAACTTTACAGTGTAAAACTTTTTATATGATTTTTGGGCATTTGACCCAACTGATTTTTCTTTTTTAAAAATGTTTTTTGTTACTTTTGAGACAGAGTCTCTTTTTTGGTTTTTAGTGTTTTGAGACATGGTCTCTCTGTGTAGCCCTGGACTCTCTTTGTAGACCAAGTTGGCCTGGAACTCACAGAGATCCACCTGCCTCTGCCTCCCAACAGAATCTCACTAGGATGCACAGAGTGATACTGAACTTAACTCTAACCCTGGCTGTTGCCAGAGTTGTGAGTCTTCTGTCTCATTCTCCCAAGGAACTTTGCCAGCAGACCCAGCAGTATAAGATTTTTAAAAGTATTTATTTATTTACAGCCAGGCATGGTGGCACACACCTTTAATTCCAGCCAGAGGCAGGCAAATCTCTGTGAGTTTGAGATTTACCTGGTCTACAAAGCAGGTTCTAGGACAGCCATGACTGTTACACAGAGAAACGTTTTTTTTTTTTTTTAAGGGAGGTCATTATAGCTTCTAGTATAAGATTCTTGCCCAACCTTTTCTTTTCAATTCTGTAGATTTTTTTTTCTTTTTTTTCCCCAGTTTGTTTGGTTTTGGGGGTGTTCTGTTTATTTTTTGAGACCATCTCATACGGCCTGTGTTGTGCTCTCTCTCTCTTCCTCTTTCTCTCTCATTTCTCTCATCTCTATCGCAGGGGTTTAAGACAGGGCTTCTTTTAACTTTGGCTGATCTGGAACTCTGCTGTAGACCAGGCTGGTCTAGAAGTCACAGAGAACCTCCTGCCTCTGCCTCGCAAGTGCTGGGATTAAAATGTCACCCCCCCTTTCTTGCCTGGCTTTTTTTTTTTTTTTTTTTTTTTTTTCTTTTAAAAAAAGTAATTCCACAAAGCCAGATATAGTGGTAAATGTCTGTAATCTTAAATGTTCTGGAAACTGAGGGAGGAGGCTTACTTGAGCTCAGTTTGAGATCAGCCTGGACAATGTAAGACCTTATCTAGTCTTAAAAAAAAAAAAAAAAAAAAAAAAAAAAAAGCTGAATGTGGTGGCACAAGCCTGACATCCCAGCCCTGGGAAGGCGGGGATGTATGAGGGTCAGGAGTTTAGGTGTGATCTCCAGTTACATAGGGAGTTTGAAGCCACCTTGGGCTGCTTGAGGTTCTGTCTCTAAATAAATGAATTTGCTGAACATGTAGTGACCATTTCCAGTCTGCATGAAAAGCCTTTGTTCTACTCAAGGTGATATTCCTGAATTTTGTCTTTGATAGGTTACTTTTCTCCCATTTATTCTAAACCCTTCAGTGGTACTAAATGTGGCATCTCTTGGTTTCTTTTATTATTTTCTTTTTATTGTCCACTTCCTTCACATTCTGAAAAAAAAATAACTTTGTATGATCTTATTGCACAGGTTTATTTTTGTCCTTTTATTTATTGGTTTTAATTGATGCTGAGTTTCATTTACTTGGCAACTTTCTTTGTGTGTATTTGATGAGCAACTAGGCAAGCACTCTACCACGCCCCCTAGTGGTATGTATGTCCTTTTGTCCTTTCAGTTAAGTTATAGCTTTTCATTTCAGCCTCTCACCTTCTTCATGCTTTTCTTTCTTATTGACATACTTTGTCTTGCTCTTATACAAGTCAGACAGTATAGTGAAGAAAGAACTCTTATTAAGTCCAAGTAATTTTATGTTTGTGCTTTCTTTTTCTCTCATCCAATCTCTCTTTATTACCATCCTATTTTCTAGAGAAAACTCTCTTAAATGTAAGGAAAGGTATAGTTGTTTTCCAAGGGTAAAACAACAGGAGGTCATGCAGTGGCTAAATTATACACTGATGATAATACAGCTCTGGAGATGGTGAGTAAACTTTTAATTACTGTGAGTAGATGTTAAACCTGGTCATAAGTAAAGAGGTTGCAGAGGTGATGCATTATGATTTAGAGAAGTGGTGAGCTGTAATAATTCTCTGTGGTGGGAATTCAGTTTAAGTGCCCTCCTTCTTAGAAATGCCCTTGGTCCCTTGCAAGAGAATTGCTTTCAGTACTAAGTTCTACTGCCTTTTTCACTGTGATTTGTTGCTATATTTCTGATATTCGTTCAATGCCTGGCACATCATTGGGAATAAGTTTTAAGAATATCAGCTGAATGAACAGATATCTGTTATACTACTCTTAGACACCAAGTTTTCTTGAGTATTCCAAACAGTTCACTACAAATTTCTTTAGAATTCTTAGGTCACTTTCAAAATCCTCATTTCTCAGACTTGTCAGGGATTGTTCCCTTTACCTCTAATGAAGTGATTTTTCTTCTCTTAATCGTTACATCTTATACTCCCACCCTTACTGTAGGTCCTCCTAGAGGAAGCAAGATTTATCTAGACTTGATATTTGCTAATAAATCGACAGTAATCGATTGCTGTTGACAATAAACTTTCTACTTGGGTAATGGGTGTGCTTCTCAGATCTAAAGCTGAACTGCAGATTGAGGTACATACCTTGCTTAAATCTCAGGGACTTGCATGTATTCGCTTGGTACAGCCCTGTGCTTCTAGGATGCATTTTTTTCTTTCTTTCTTTCTTTCTTTCTTTCTTTCTTTCTTTCTTTCTTTCTTTCTTCCTTTCTTTCTCTCTCTCTCTCTCTCTCTCTCTCTCTCTCTCTCTCTTTCTTTTTGCCTCAGCACCCTTATTTTTAGACACTCTTATGACAGAATAGGTGGAAAATCACTGCTTGCCTTGTTTTATATGAATTATTTACTACTTGTTAAGTAATCACTTTCTAGGATGCTCTGTGACACCACTGGGTTGTTCTTTATATACAATTGTGTTACAAAAGTTTGTTTTCTAAACAGATTTAGAAAGTTAATGCACAGAGGAATAAGCAACAACAAAACTTTTGGCTTCATCATAAAATAATACTTGGATGGAACACATTGGTTGCTGGGTTTTTTAGGTAATGTTTCCCTCTCTGTCTCCTAAGAGGACAGTGGAGAAACATAAATTATCCTTTTAAAGGCAGTCTCTGTTCCATGTGGTGTAAAGCCTTGATGTTTTTTAAGTCAGTTCTTTAAATCTTACCATAAAAAAGTAGAGAATCATTCTACTTTTGGGAAATGGGCTTTCAGCAGAGTCAAGGAAAACATTTTTCTTTCTAAATACTTTGTGGGAAAGGGTATACTGAACCCTCCTTTGTGTACATGATTTCCAGCCTGGAGTTTGATAAGAACTATGTAACTTCTCTGGGATCAAGTGAGTCCCCTCTGAGAGTTGTTTCCTCTGGCTGCAATCACACAAAGAGTTTGCATTTTCCCTAGTTCTGCTTCCTTTTCTTCTTTCCCCTAGCCACAATGAGGCTTCTTTCTTCAGTACTGAATGGCAAGGAATCTGTATATATTTTTAGGAGGGACTGACCCTGTTAGAGAGCTGTTAAGGCTTTTGCTAGATCATGTTCTGAGTCACTGATAATTCAAGCAGCCAGCAGAAAGGGGTGTGACGGAGGTGTCGCAGCTTTAGTCTGTGATGTGCTGGGGCCTGTACTGATGCAGACGGACTGCCAGCTGGCAGTGGGGGCAGAAGTTAAGTCTTTGAGGAAGGGGGAGCTAATTGTAGAGGACTACTAGGTAACACCCAACACAGAATCTTAGGCAACTAGAAATACTGTATTATTCCCTGAGGAGGTGGAGTGGGATTAACCTTTTCTAGGTCCAGTGAGACCTGGTTGGAAATACGATTGAACTTGTCTTGCCCACTGAAGTATGATAGTCCCCCAGGAAGGGTCCATTTTGTATGGGAGTTTATTTCAGGCTATCTCCTTGCCTGTACTGTTTTCTTTAACAGCTTTTTAAAATTTTCTTTTTCCAGCAATGATGTTGTCCACTGGACATGTTCTGACCAAGGAGGCAGGTCTGAGAACATAGCTGAAGCTGAAAATAGGAAAGCTGGGGGCAAGGAAGAGCCTTGAATCTTGAGGTGGGACGTTGACTCTAAGATGTCCTTGAGCAGTGGAGCCTCCGGAGGGAAAGGAGTGGATGCAAACCCGGTTGAGACATACGACAGTGGGGATGAATGGGACATTGGAGTAGGGAATCTCATCATTGACCTGGACGCCGATCTGGAGAAAGACCAGCAGAAACTGGAAATGTCAGGCTCGAAGGAGGTGGGGATGCCAGCCCCCAATGCTGTGGCCACGCTGCCAGACAACATCAAGTTTGTGACCCCAGTGCCAGGTCCTCAAGGGAAGGAAGGCAAAGCAAAATCCAAAAGGAGTAAGAGTGGCAAAGACACTAGCAAGCCCACTCCAGGGACTTCTTTGTTCTCTCCAAGTGAGGGAGCAGCAAACAAGAAAGAGGTACAGGGTCGCTCAGGAGATGGTACCAATGCAGGAGGCCTGGCTGCTGCTGTTGCCCCCAAGGGCTCAGAGAAGGCTGCTAAGGCGTCACGCACTGTAGCTGGCTCCAAAAAGGAAAAGGAGAACAGCTCCTCTAAGAGCAAGAAGGAGAGAGGTGAAGGAGTGGGGACTTGTTCGGAAAAGGATTCTGGGGTCCTCCAGCCAGTTCCCTTGGGAGGACGGGGTGGTCAGTATGATGCAAGTGCAGGGATGGAATCAGGAACCGTGGAGCCGCTTGGGAGTATAGCTATTGAACCTGGGGCAGCGCTCAATCCTTTGGGAACTAAGCCGGAGCCAGAGGAAGGGGAGAATGAGTGTCGGCCGCTAAAGAAAGTCAAGTCTGAAAAGGTAAGAGGTGGCCAGATCTAGCTGTCCACTGCCCGTCAGAACTGCCCCAGACTAACTGCCAAATGCTGTGTGCACTCTGTGGGAGGCTCATTAGTTTGTGGGTAATGACCAATTACAAGGTCAGAGCAGCTGGTAATGATAATGTGATTTTGCTCCAAATTAAAGGATTCCCTACAGAGATATTTGCAGCAGGCCCAGACCTCTTGGAATACGATTTCTGTTTGGGGGTCAGCTACTTTGGAGAAGGAATTTTCTCATACCTTGTTATTGTCACATGTCAGACACTTGTTGCTAGACGTTGGCATTAAATCTTCATGTGATTTCCTCCTTGGCTGAAATTGCGTCATCGGAATCATAATAGTTGATAAGTGTAATAGGTTTTTGGTTACATGTTTAAACTGAATGATCCTCTTAGTGGGAAGAAATGGTACTGCTGGTTCTCTGGCAGGCCAAAGAGTTAATTGTCATGCCTTATCTGCTAAGGGATGGCTACCAAAAACCAAAGCTGTACACAGATACAGTCTAGTAAACAAGGAGCAGGAGGTACTAACTATATTATGCAGGAACTAATCAGGCCTTACGAGTTACTGTGGTAGCTTTGAAAGTTTGGCCTAGAAAGATTCTTTGGCCCCTGAAAGTATTGCTGTCTGCCAATTATCTCCTGCAACCATCGGAAATCAAAGTCTCCTGGTGGTTTTATTGCTGCCAAATAGTGTAATAATACCTCCCCTTCTGCTGGACTTGGAAGCATAGGTGCCTGCAGCCCCAGGAGGCATTAGGACTGAGTCCTTCCCTCCAGGAAAGTGATCTGAGTTGATATTTCAGGAAATGAAGCTTGTAGGGCTATAGTAGAGTAGTTTCCAGTCTAGGGTCAGCTCAGGCTGCCTCAGACTTGAGCAGCCTACAGTTTCCTACAGAGCAGCTGGCCTGGTGATGAGCTGTTCTTTGGCTCTTGATTTTCCGCTTTGCTCTGCTCACCCTATGCATTTGGCTGATCGCAGCAGATGCGGCATAAATTGATTTCTCTGTAATTACATCAGTTGCAGCAGGGAATACCTATTTCCATATTTAAGTGTTAATAAATAAAGGCTGGATATGTATATTTGGGTGGTGGTGGCCTCTTACTGCCTGGATTTCAGTGGTAGCTTGTGCTTTCTTTGCTGTAGGTATTTTGGTCTTTGCCTCTGGCACATCTGTTGCTACATCTGGGCATTTTTGGTAACAGGGCTGTGAATTTCTTCTGGTTATATAACACAATGGTTGATTCCCTTTTGCCAGTAGCAGCTGCCAGAGAGGCTGCCTGTGTTTGGGTGGCAGATGCTGTAGTCCACCTCGGCAGAGTCAAGTTCCAGCTGGTTATTGGCATGGTTCATCCTGTGCTGGCTGTGCTTTGCCATTTTCTCTGGGGTGCAGATGGATAATGCTGTTTTAAAGAGGCCTGGGAGTACCAGGAGCTTTTGCTACTGTTCCAGGCCCATTAGACTGTTCCCTACATCTGGCTTCAGGAAGTCCCTACCATATATCCATTTTCACAATCATTGTTCTTTGTGGAAAGGTAGTCCTGAGGGTGGTCTTTTATTTTCTCATCATTTAGAGTACTTGTGTTGGAATCGTCTAAATTCACTGTGGGTGAAGGAATTAATATTGCTTAGCTTTGTATTGGATTGAATTCTGTGTTCATGATTTCCTCTAAGGAAGAAATGGAATCTGTTTTCTCTTCTATAGGTGCATAGACCAACCATTTGGGTGTCCAGTTGCCTAAAATACGCTTGGCCTTTCTTTAGCTATTACATCTTGGTGCTAGGGAGTTTTGCCCCCTCATGTAACTTTGTTATAAGCTTTGTCTCTCTTAGTAGTCTAAGTAAGAATGGGGCAGTCCAGTGGGAGATAAAAGGGAGAAAAAAAATGTTTCATATTTTGGGAGAATAATTTTTGGGAAGTATTTTGAGAAGCATATGATTTATTGTGCAGCTCAACATTACCATAAGCACATTTTATTTTTGTTGTTGTTAGTGGTTATTTATTTATTTATTTATTCATTTATTTATTATTTTTTATTTTTTCCTGTGCGGACCTTGTTATATAACCCTGACTTGCCTGGAATTTACTTTATAGGCCAACCTATTCTTTTTTCGTTGGTTGGTTGGTTGGTTGGTTTCGTTGTTGTTTTATATTTGTTTTTGCCTTTTTTTTATTTTCCTCAAGGCGGTTTCTCTGTGTTGCCCAGGCTGTCTTAGAACTCAGGTAAACCAGGTTAGCTTCCAACTCAGAAAGATCTGCCTGCCTCTGCCTGCTGAGCACTGAGTCTAAAGGAGTGCTCCTCCATGCCCAGCTAGACCAGGCTGTTCTTGAATCCAAGGAAGTCCTCCTGCCTCTGCCCCTGCCCCTGCCTCTTTGTTGCTGGAATGAGTAATACACAGTGCCTACCTAGCTGAGTCTGCTTTCTAAAAATTCCTTACTTTGTACTCTGGAACCCCATTTGGACACACTTGCTCAAAGGTGCTTTACCATATTATCTTTGGTTAATAAAATATTTAAGTAAATGTTTGGAAGTTGCTAGGAGATGAGCACACTCTGCAAGGAAAAAACATTTCTGGAATGGAAAGAGGAGACTAGATGAGCTAAAGTGGAAAAGGAAAGGGTCTGGCTGGGGTTGCAGCGCAGTGGAAGAGTGGTTGGCCAGAACGCACAGGGCTTGGTCTTGATTCCAGAGCACAGAGGGGGATGAGAAGGAGAGGTGAGGCTTCGCGGGGATCTCAGGGACCTCAGCTTTTGAGAGCTTGGAACCCCAGGGTGTTGCATGCTATAGCTGATCAGGGAGTGTTGATCAGTGTTGCAAGCAGAGTCTTTGAAACCTCTTCAAGATTTTTTTTCCCCTAAAATATGGGCTTGCCTCTGATATAACTAGTTTGGAATGTTACTTTTTGTAGAGACAATCAACAAAACCCAAACAGCAAAACATGTGTGATGAAATCAAGCTGGGAGCTATCATGAAGAGGGTAAACTCAAAATTTGGAAGATATCCTAACTGAGGCACCACGTCCTCTCCTGCCTCTTTTTTCCTTCTTCAGTTTACTTATTTTTATTTTGTGTAAATGGTGTTTTGCCAGAATGTATGTCTGGGTACATGCATTCAACATCCACAGAGGCCAGAAGAGGCATTGGATTCTCTGAAACCGAAGTTACAGATAGTTATTAGCCACCATGTGAGCACTAGGAATTGAAACTGGGTCCTCTGCATCAATAGCAAATACTCTCTCTCTCTCTCTTAAGATTTATTTATTTACTGTCTATACCGTATTCTGCTTGCATATATACCTGCACATCAGATCTAGAGGGCACCAGATTTCATTATAGATGGTTGAGAACTATCATGTAGTTGCTGGGAATTGAACTCAGGACCTTTAGGAAGAACAGCCAGTGCTGTTAACCTCTGAGCCATCTCTCCAGCCCAAAAGACAGAGTGTGAATATCTTTAATTTCCTTATTAGTGTGATTTTTTTTTTTGAGACTGGGTTTCTCTGTGTAGCCTTGGCTGTCCTGGACTCTTTGTAGTCCAGGCTGGCCTTGAACTCACAGGATCTGTCTGCCTCTGCCTCCCAGAATGCTGGGATTACAAGTGTGAGTTGAGCCATCTTTCCAGTTCCTCCCACCCATTTTTCCAAACAGGAGAGGAGTCTCTGGTACTGGTTAGAATTGTCCCTTGTTGAGTAGGTACTGAATATTCAAATTAACTGCCCCAGGGCTTTCTCTATCAAGGTAAGTGTCTGAATTTTCTATCAATTTAGGATGTGTATTTCTCTTCCTGGTGCTAGGCTCCACCACACCTAGAGAAAATGAGATGGCTCTTAGCAGCCCTTGCTGTCCCGGATTGTTGAATATACAGAAAAGATGGGGGAGGGGTGCCAAGAAATAAACACTTGGAGCTTCTGATTCCTGCCTGCTTCCTTGCTTTTGGCTTGATTGATAGGTTGTGAAGTTAAGGATGGAAGGGGAGGTGGGGAGGAGAAGGCAGGACGCCTGTCTGTGAGTGTCTTGAGTTTACTGCTTTTGTCACCACTTTGGCAGGCAAGAAAAAAGGAGTTCACAAAGAAGACAGCAGTGATCTATCAGTGCTGACTGTCAGGAGGTATGCCCAGGAGTTTTGGTAGAGGCATTTATTTAAATTTTTTTTTCAAGTAATGTAACATACCTATTTGGCTGTAGTGGTTAATATCAAGAATTTTGCAGTCCCAAGCTTCATTTTCCTTAGCAGTTGGTTTTGATTTTACCAGATAGGACTCCTACGCTCTGCTTTGGCAGTGTTTGGGTATCAGCTTCTGCTGCTTTCAGAATGCTTTGCTTATTTACCACTTTCTCCATTAGTTTAAAATACAAAGAAGACAGTTAAGGTTGCTCTTAGCTTTCCTTACGTTTAGATTAGATTATGGGTTCTATCCCCCACGCCCCCAGAGTTTCTGGGTAGCCCTAGCTGTCCTAGAACTCACTCTTTAGGCCAGGGTGGATCACAGAGATCCACCTGCCTCTGCCTCCCCGAGTGCTGGGATCACAGGGGTGAGCCACCGCGCCCGGCTTGCAGGTTCTATCTTATGTGTGTTCTGAGAGCATCTTCTTTTGCCCTTGGTTTCCCATTCTAGTGTATACCTTCCAGGTCATTTCTTTTGTATTGCAATTCTTCATTGCCTCACCTAGGTGAGGTCTATTTTTCTTTCTGATCCAAGGCTTTTCTAATGCCCTTCCCCCTGACTTGCTGCTTCTTTCTGGTTATTGACAATATAGCAGTCAGCCTTGTTTCCTTAAGCCAAATGTCCTCAAGCATTTTCCTTCACCAAAAAAATGAAAAGCTGATTCTTATGTGGGTCTAAGTTGCATTTGTCTAGCTACAAGCATGATTTTTTATTCAGCAGCTCTTGTTTTCCTTATGGGTGTTGTAATTCAAGGAGAGTCCAGGGAAAGATTATCTTATCCAGCTTTTTCATTTTGAAGACAGGAAGCTAAGTCTAGGGAGGTTGTGCGACTTTCCCAGGCTCTCACATATTGTGACAAAGCCTAGTTTGGAAGCTAGGGTTTTGTTTTGTTTTTAATTGTTGTTTGGGAGATTTTGTCTGATTTTTGTTTTTGAGTCTGGGTTTTGTGATACAGTAAGCCTTGAATTCACTTGGTACTCTAGACTGGCTTCAGATTCACAGTAGTCCTTGTTCCTTCGTCTCCTGAGTACTAGTTTACAGGTTTGAGCCACACCTCGTTAAAACCAGGTTTTTGTTTGTTTTTAAACACCATGTTCTTTCTATGTGCTCCAGTGTGTGTGTGTGAGTGCTCTATTCCTCTGAGACAGGGTCACTCACTGAACTTAGATTGGCAGTCGGCAAGCCCATCAGTCCTTCTTAACTCCATAGCTCTGTGGTTACGTGTACAGACACAGGCATGTCTGGTTCTCCATGACTCTCCAGGGTGCTGGGATACAAACCACTTTCTGGTGCTTTGACAGCCAGTGCCTTTACCTGTGGAGCCACCTCTCCTGCCTCTTGAACATCAAATTGTAGTATTGTCCTACATTTCTTAATGAAGCTGTAGTTATCATAGGGATGGTTCCTTTGGACCATTTTAAAAACTTAGAAATATGGCCTGTAACTACTGTCCAGGTACCCTATAACTACTCATATTTGGTTTTTACTGGGGTTTTTTTTTTCCTTCCTTCCTTTCCTCCTTCCCTTTCTCCCTCCTTCTTTTCTTTCTTTCTTTCTTTTTCTTTCTCTCGCTCTCTCTCTCTTTTTTTTTTTTTTTTTTTTTTTTTGCTCTCTCTTTCTTTTTTTTTTTTTTTTTTGGTTTTTCGACAGGGTTTCTCTGTGTAGCGTTGGCTGACCTCAACTCGCTTTGTATACCAGGCTGGCTTGAACTCACAGAGCTCTGTCTGCCTCTGCTTCCCTGACTCCTGTGTTTATAGTCATGCACCACTGCCCCCAGGTTTACTGGTTTTTCAAGACAGGGTTTGTCTGAATAACCCTGGCTGTCCTGGAACTTGCTCTGTAAACCAAGAGCAAGCTGGCCTCCATCTCAGAAACCTACCTGCCTCTTCCTGAGTGCTAGGATCAAAAGCATGTACCCACTGCCAGGCAACAAATCATCTTTGAGTTTAGGATTCTTATGTCAGTCAGGTGATGATATTTGTAGAGATTTAGCATTTGTGGAGGAGCGGACATAGTTCAGCCTACAGTCTGCTTACTTTGGAAGCACAAGGGCATGAGTTTGATCCTCAAAGCTCATGTGAAGGTGTGCTACCAGAGCACATTGGGAACACCAGTACTAGGAGGGGAGACATGCAGGTTCACCCCTGCAGCTCACTGGCCACCTGCTCTAGACATTGGTGAGTTCCAGGCCAATGAGAAACGCTACTTTAAAGGAGGTGAACAGCACTCCTGAGGTTAGTCACTGCCAGGTCCTTTCCCCAGTTGACATCTATTAATTGTACATTTTAAGGAGTACAGTGCTAATTTGATATGTTTATGCAATGTATAATCGCAAAAAACGATAACCAGCATTTCTGTCTCCTTAAACATCACTTCTTTGTGTTGGGAACCTTTGAATTATTTCTTCTAGTGCTTTAAAGTATAGTAACTGTATATTATGTAGATTTTACTTCTGTGTAACTGTAGTTGTATGTGACTATATAGTCCTTTATCTAATGCTAGGTTCTTTTCTGTTTGGCAATTAAGTCAGCAAGCTGGCTCTGTTCCAGTGTTGCTTACCAGGATACGTCACTTATAGGCATGTTGTCAAGGCTGCTGTGACTATTAATTGCTTAGTTTTTTATTACATATTTATTTATTTACTTTAGGGGAAGGGCATGTGTATATGTGGAGCTCATAGGATAACCTACAAGAGTCAGTGCTCTCCTTCTATCGTGTGGGTCCAAGGATCAAACTCAGGTCATCAGGCGTAAGAGGCAGGCAGCCTTCTTTGCTTCTTTGCTTAGTACTATCTCACTATAAAACATAGTACTACTTTTTAAAGAGAGGGGATACACTGTTGGGTACCATTGTTTCTTCCATGTATTAAATGGCTGTGTCTTAGATTCTAGGTCCTGCACTTGGCTGGATTAAATATACTGATGAGTAAAGCAGAGATGGTCCCTTATTTCTTTTTGTTTGTTTGTTTTATTTTTTAATTTTTTATATTAATTACAGTTTATTCACTTTGTATCCTAGTTGTAGCCCCCTCCTTCATTCCCTCCCAATCTCACCCTCCCTCCCTCATCTCCTCTCATGCCCCTCTCCAAGTCCACTGATAGGGGAGGTCCTCCTCCCCTTCCATCTGACCCTAGCCTATCAGGTCTCAAATTAGGACTGGCTGCATTGTCTTCCTCTGTGGCCTGGTAAGGCTGCTCCCTCCGCAGGAGGAGGTGATCAAAGAGCCTGCCAGTGAGTTCATGTCAGAGACAGTCCCTGTTCCTCTTACTAGGGAACCCACTTGGAGACTTAGCTGCCATGGGCTACATCTGAGCAGAGGTTCTAGGTTATCTCCATACATGGTCCTTGGTTGAAGTATCTGTCTCAGAAATGACCCCTGTGCCCAGATTTCTTGGTTCTGTTGCTCTCCTTGTGGAGCTCCTATCCCTCCAGGTCTTTCTATCTCCCCCTTCTTTCATAAAATTCCCTGCACTCTGCCCAAAGTTTGGCTATGAGCCTCAGCATCTGCTTTGATACCCTGCTGGGTAGAGTCTTTCAGAGGCCCTCTGTGGTAGGCTCCTGTCCTATTCCCAGTTTTCTCCCTGTTCTGATGTCCGTCCCGTTTGCCTTTCTGAGTGAGGATTTGGTGCTGTCTTAGACAATTAGGAACAGTGCTTCCTCAAGATGCAACTATACCATTCTTAGGCATATATCTAAAATATGCTCAAGTACACACAAGGACATTTGCTCAACCAAGTTTGTAGCAGCTTTATTCGTAATAGCCAGAGCCTGGAAACAACCCAGATGTCCCTCAACTGAGGAATAGATACAGAAATTATGGTACATTTACACAATGGAATACTACTCAGCAATTAAAAACAAGGAAATCATGAAATTTGTAGGCAGATGGTGGGAACTAAAAAAGATCATCCTGAGTGAAGTGACCCAGAAGCAGAAAGACACACACGGTATATACTCATAAGTGGATATTAGACCTGTAAGATAGGATAAACATACTAAAATCTGTACACCTAAAGAAGCTAAGCAAGAAAGAGGACCCTGGGTAAGATGATCAACCCTTATTTCTTAGAGCTAGCAGTTTATCATTTAAAGTAGAGTTCATAAAAAGTATGAACATAAAACCTAAGTAAGGATGACTTTCAAAACGCGGGTTGTTGGCCTGACAAAGTGGCCTAGCAGTAAAGCTCTTGTCAGGAGAGCCTCGCTGCCTATGTTCACACACCACACATCCCCACTGCCTTTTCTTGGAACCCTACAGTGGAAGAAGAGAACTAGTGCCAGCAAGTTGTCCTGTGACTCTGTATTCGTTCTGTGATGCACATGCCCAGTCATCGGTACATATCACATCACATGGACACAAACACAATAGGTTTGGTTTGGTTTTTTTAAGTGTACATTGTTGACCCTACACCAGATCTACTTCGTAAGTTTTTGGGTTAAGGACCCAGAAATTTTCACTTTCAAGTTTGTCCAAATAATTGCTGTTTACAAAGAGATTTTGTGGATCTTTGCACATTTTCATTATTGGGTATATATTGGGAGCCATTTCTAATTTTAAAATCTTTAATGTAAATTTCACATTGAGTCTGATGTATGATTTTGTGATTAAGAGTATATATACTTCGGAGCTAAAACAGTGGCTTGGCAGGTTAAGGGTTTCTGCCAAGTCTAATGACCTGCATTTGATTCCAGAACTCACATGATGGAAGAGAACTAACTGACTTTTTCAAATTACCCTATGACCTTAACACCTAAACCATGGCAAGTGCATGTATACACACATACAGACACACAGGTGTACACACAGTCACCTGAACCCCCCACCAATTTTTCTTTTCATTTTTAAAGAGTGTGATCTGTAGCCTGACCACTGGAATTTGTATCTCAGTGCTGCTTCTGAACTGAGTGATCTTGAACAAGTTACTTAACTGTTCTGCACCAGCTATGTCATGGAAAATAAGACTATGCACATATGTTATTGCAGTATTAAATTAGTTGTTGTGCAATGTGGCACATACCTTTAGTCCCAGCACTTGGGAGGCAGAGGCAGGCATATCTTTCTGTGCAAGGCCAGCCAGGTCTACATGGGAAGTTTAGGACAGCTAAGGCTACATAGCAAGATCTTGTTTGCAAAACAAAACAAAACAAAAATTACCTTAATTAACTCAGAGAAAACACTTAGAATGGTATGTAACACATAGGAAGCATTCAGTAACTATTAGGAAAAAAATAATTTATTTAAGTTGAAGTCTATGTCAGTCTGTCCTGGGCAGTAATGGTCTGAAATGTTAGTACACTGCACAAGAAGCCCGAGAGTAATAGTTAAACATGTTGGTTAAGACTTTCAGCACTGTGCCCAGGAGAAGTTCCAAACCTGTGCTGGGGAATTCGCATGCTGGTGCTTATGTTGTAAAACCTCAGAAGAGCAGAAACTGGCTGCAGAGGCACTGGGGTGGCCTCGCTGCATTTCAGATTTCAGAGGACTTGGCCGCCCCCCTGGAGTGGGGTTGAGTGCGTTGATGGGTGTCGCCATGGGTCTGCAGTGGGTACGTTCTCGAGGCAGCACATGGAAGAACAGGGCCTTTGTTGCTACATTAGCATGCAAGGGATGCTAATCTGAGTCCTGGTCCTTAATTTTCCTCCCCCGATGTGATCTTGTATTTTTGCCATTTGGGTACAAGAGCTTTTACCAGCAGGGCTTATCCAGGGAGGCAGCAGCGCTGTGCTTTCAGGCTAGATAGAGATGGCAATAAAATCCGCAGCTGAGATCTGCCACTGCTGACTGCCTGAGCCCTCCTCTCTGTGGTTTGCAGTCTTCAAGCCATGCTTGAGTAACCTGCCTCCAGAGCTGCTGACAGGGCTGTGTTCAGAGGCCTTGGAAATTACACTCTTCATTTCCCTATCATCCTCTGACCTGCAGTGCAGAGCCTTCTGGTGCAAGAACAAGGCAGAAAAAAATCCAGACGGCTTCTCGCCAGCGTGTGTCAAGAGCTACAAAGAAGGAAATTGGACTTGCTCACTTAAAAACCGTGGGGTTAGGCTTTGATTTTTAGATCCTGCTGAGAGTTATTTGTGTGTGTGAGCATGTTTTATCTCTGTATTTGTATAGAATAATTCTGTACACGGCAGTGCTATGGAGGAGGAGTGTCTGAAGGCAGCAAGCAGAGGAAGATTGCTTTTCTCTTTGGTAATTTCCCAGTTGTACCATTGGGGTGGGCTTGGAAGAATTAGCATCAGGAAGGTGCCAGACCATATTAATATTTTAAAATATATTACTCTTGGTACAGTTTAGTCATGGATGAGAGCACCCACATAAGAAATGCCCTTGGCTATTCTCGGGGACATTTGTATCAAACGCTCTCCCTGAAGTTACTCATCCTAGATGGCACTGGCCTGTCAGTGCTTGTGTCGCCTTAGACTTTAGATCTGTCTCAGTAAGAGCAGAGGTCACGTGGGATAGAGGACAGAATGCTGGAGGAGACATAGGGAGGGTAATTTAGAGTGTTTTGCAATTTCCTATTTATAAGACAAATTATACTTAAGGAGGCTAGAGAGTTAAAGGTCAGTAGTTAAGAGCATTTGCTGTTCTTGCAGAGAACCCACATTCCCAGCACCTATGTCAAGTGGCTGATAACCACCTATACCTCCAGCTGTAAGAAATCTGACGCCCTCTTCTGGCCTCTGTCAGCACCACCACACCCACACCTAAATAAAAATAGATATAATAGATCTTAAAGAATATGTCTCTGTTAATGGGGTTTGGTATTACAAAGTGATGTATTTTTTTCTTTTAGCATCTTTCTTTTGCCATAGGAGACCAACAGGAAAGGTCTCCCTACCCCCAAATGAAGAAAAATTGAGGTGATAAAAGGATTCTTGTTCACTCTGTGTCTTTGTTGTGTCTTGTTCTTACGTCTTCATGGCCTTGATTTAGTGGCACCCTTTGGCTATATTGCAGAAAAGGGAGGGAAGGAGGGAAACCCCTTAGCCTTTAGACTCCTAGGATGCTTTTAAACCTTTAGTGTCTTTCCTTTGAAAGTACTACAGAGAAGTGTTTCCACATGAAGTAGTAACTAAGGTGAGAAGTAGGCCTCTCTCTTCAGTGTCAGCAGTGTCTGATGGCCTGGTTAAAGACTCCAGTGTCAGGCATCAGCCCAGGCTTTAGGTTAACTCTTAGACTCAATTTCTCACAATATGCATTTTAACAGTAGCTCTCTGGCTGCTGTGGTGGTGCATATTTGTAATCCAGCTCTTGGGAGGCTGATGGGGCCAGAGCTTGAGAGTTCAAGGTAAGCCTCTGTAGTAGACCCTGTTTCCAAAACAAGCAACAACACCCCCAAACTTTAGCTGTCCTATTGATTGATATCCAAGTTTCAGATCCACCATTATTGTATCCCCTTCTTAAAAGTGACAGTGGGGGCCAGAGAGATGCCTTATCTGTTGAGAGCGCTTGTTACTCTTTCCGAGGGTCCACGTTCAGCCTCCAACACTCACATGGTTGCTCGCAACCTTCAGTGACCCCAGCTCCATAGAATGGGGTGCCCTCTTCTGACCTTGAGCACTACGTGCACTACTGCATACCCGTGCGTACAGGCAGAGACCCCCATACATACAAAAATAAGTTTAAAAAGTTTCAGGTGAAAATGAAATCTACCAAAAATTTTAAGGAGTAAAAAGTAACCCTTGACAATAGATGTGATGTTTCTTTTTTTCTGGGCTGTATAGATTTTTGCTGTTGTCTTCATTGACAAATTGAGATGCTCCAAATTGGAGGGATTATCTAAGGGTTTGGAACTTAAAGCATTTTTTACTTGTATTTTATTTGGGATGTGTGTGTGTGTACTGAAGTCACATGTAGTGGTGAATGAACAACTTGAAGGAGTTGGTCCTCCTCCTTCAGGTAGGTCGTAGGGATTGAACTCAGGTCAGGCAAGCTGTTACCGTAAGCTATCTTACCAGCTTAGGGTTTGGAGCTTTGAGAACAGAAATAAAACTCAGAATAGATTAACCTTTTCAAGCTTCCCCTTCCTTTGTCAGCTGTAGTATGGGCAATCACTTCTTAGGGTTTCCATGAAGTTTAAAAATGATGAGGGAGCTTAAGTGTCAGGATAGTACTTAGATGTTGTTCATTACTGAACTCTTATCTTCAGAGTTGTGTGCTCCTTGTCTCATTCGAGACAGGAGGGTCACAGCTCCAGGAGTTGCAGACCAGCTCGGGCACCACAGCAAGACGTTACTCCCCACCCCAGCCCCCAGAAGACTGTTTCTATATTAACCCTAATTGAGATCCAGCGAGAAAAGACTGTTATGCAAATAAGGAGAAAGGCTCTCCTTTTTGCCTGAAATACACAGCAGGTATCGGTGTATGATAGCTAGTTCAGTACTGCAAATCCTAATTTCCTAGAGGGCTTCCGGGAGAGATGAATCCAGAACACTTAGAGCTAGTAAGGTTTAGTTGGTATTTGGTCAGTTAGTTCATCGCTCGGTGTTTTGGACCCTTTTGGGTCAGTTGGAAGAACTACAGCTCTTACTTAACCACTCCTTTAAAACCAGTTTGTTTGGTGTTTATCTCCTGAAATTTTTTTTCTGAGGTTTGAAATGAAGATAGTATTAGACTTAAAAAAAAATTATGTACTTGGGCTGTGTGTGTGTGTGTGTGTGTGCGCGCGTGCGCGTGCGTGCGTGCGTGTGCGCGTGTGTGTGTGCGTGTGTGTGCGCGCGCGTGCGCGTGCGTGTGTGTGTGTGTGTGTGTGTGCGCGTGCGTGCGTGCGCGTGCGTGCGTGCGTGCGTGCGTGTGTGTGTGTGTGTGTGTGTGTGTGTGTGTGTGTGTACAGGCATATGTGCTCATGTATATGCTGTGGTACATAAGTGAGAGGGCAACATTTATCAAGTTGGTTCCCTCCTCCTACCTTCATATTGGTTCCAGGGATCAAACTCAGGTCACCAGGTTTCTACATCCAGGGCCTTCACCACTGAGCTTCCTCACTGGCCCCAGTCTTCAGCCTTTTGAAGGATCAGCACAGGGAGCTTGAATAGTCCAGAAGAATGGGGATCAGGATACTTCTGTCTATGAACTTTTCACTAGCTTCAGAGAGAAAACAACCAGGTCTTAACCAGGTCTTTCTTCAGTTTGAAGCATTTGTTGTCCACTAGGAGAGTACAATTGGACTGTGCCCCTGGAAAACTCTCCAGTTGCTTTTATACTGAAGACAGTTGAGTTGTAGCCCTAGTGACAAATACTGGATTATGCTTTGATGAATCTTCCTCCCTGGATTCTGTTTTTGTTTGGTAATAGACGTTTTAAAAAGGTTTTCATAACCTGGTACCTGGTTCACTCAGTTCAGAGTTGGTATGCTTCTTCATCATTCAGGGACTCAGCAGTACGCTGAGCAAAATGTCAGGGAAAGCTACAGACTGCTGTAGAGAGAAGACAGCACACACTTTACCGTTACCAGCCACAGTAATGTGGCTCAAACAGATTACATTCAGGCATACAGATTACATTACATACATACAGAGGTCTCTTGGTGCTTAGACTTCTCAATTTAGGCCACATACTAGAATCACTTCTGAAGCCTTTTAAGTTTATGGGGCTTTTAATGTTCCTCCATGTTAAAACCCATTATTCTTGGGAAAGCCTTCTGTATAGGTTCTTCATTATATGGTAAAATTGAGATTGTAATTCAGGTACAGCATTTTTTTCCCTTTTTTCCCTCCAAACCCTCCCATACACTCTTCCCTGATCTCCTTCAAATTCATGGCCTTTTTTTTTTTTTTTTTACATCAGTGTTATTGCATGCATAATGTGTTTGTGTATACATATATAGTCCTAAATATACCTGTTGAATACATACAATATATATGTATTTTCAAAGCTATCCATTTGACAGGGAACAACCAGTTGGCATATCCTTCCTGGGGAGGACTGCCTCACACATTCCTAGCTTTACTTGGTACCTCACACACTCCTAGCTTTACTTGGCTGCCTACAGTTTGTGTAGGGTTGAGTCCTGTGGGCATTTTCCTGACCAGTTTAGCATGTTCATCGGTGTCCTCCTTGTTCAGCTCACATTTGAACAGTCATGTTGGAGACTTCTGATGTTACTAGGAGATACAGTCTCACAGTAAAGTTCCTGACCCCACTGAACTCTTAAAATTGCCTTTGCTGTTTCCAGATGGGATGCCCACTGAGCTTTGGATGTCATTTGATACTCAGGGTGCCTTTCCATCATGTTCCAGACTTCTCCAGCTGTCCTTTTTCAGTACTTGATCTACATACAGCACAGGGCCACTTACTAGGAGTACAGTTATAATGAACCTGGGTCTACAGTTTCATCATCGTTAGGAGAAACACTGAATTTCTGAGATTTTATGGAAAAAAAAACTTAAAGCCTTGTTTCCACATCAGCTTTACTGATTCAACAGACAAATTTGAAGTTAATTCATTGCTTTATTGTTTGTCATAGGAAGCTATATAATACAGACTGGCCTCAAACTTAATCCCAAATGCTGGGATTATGGGTATGAATCAACACAGCTGAAGAAAACCCTTATGGCTGGATCTACCTGCAACAGTCTAGAAACGTAGGATTTTTTTTTTTTTTTTAACGTTGACTAAGAACAAACAGATTTGGATAATTAAATTTTATTGCTGATCCAAAGCAGGTTTTTTTTTTTTTTTTCATATGCTTGTGATTTTCTTTTTGTGTTTATTATGGACAAAGATGTTTCCTGGAAGTTTGTGACATTATAAAAAATGCTGCTATAAATAAAAACCTTATTTCTGCCTGAATCTACTTCTGGATATATTCAAACTAGGCATGCTGCTTTAGGAAGACAAACATTACCTCAAAAAAAAAAAAAAAAAGCAGAAATCCCTATCTGTTTGGTTTCTTTTTTTGTCTTTAGTAAACATAATTTTCTTGATGTCCAGAAGAGAAGAGAATTAAATGTGTTGAGCTACAAACTATTTTCTACTAGTGTATCTTTTGTTTGCTAAGTTTGGGGGTTTTTTGTTCTTGTTTTGGGTTTTTTTTTTGTTGTTATTGTTAGTTTTTAAATGGGAGTCTGGTGTAACCCAGGCTGTCTTGGATTCCCTGTATAAGGCAAGATGATCTTGAACTGCTGATTCTCCTGTTTGCCTCACAAGTGCCAGGATTGCAGACCTACGCCATCATGCCTGTCTCAGTGCTAAGACTGAAAGTCTTACTTATGGAAGGATGATTAGAATTCAATTATTAGCAGATATAAAAAAAAATACCTAAGTATACTGTGAAGTCACTTTAAAATACTGTGAGATGATATTTTTAGCAAAATTATATCCTTATAAAATGAAATTTAAAACACAGCTTTTAGCTCTAGTATGTGTATTATTTCTACTCTTAGAAGTTATAATAATTCTATTCTCTTGATGAGTTTTTAAAAGATTGTTTGTAGTATCTCAAAGCAGACATAGCACTGTGTAGGAAACATATTTGGCAATTGTGTGGTGGAGGGAGTCGCACATTGTGACTACACATTGGTCACACCATGGTAGAGCAGACCAGCTCCACTGCTCTGTACACTCCTAAACATCTGGTGGAATGTCTGTTCTAGACAAAGCATGCCAGAAGGCGTTTCTTGTTTTTGCTTATACATATGTGCCTGGATTGAGAATGTAGGGATTTGAAATCAAACAGTCTCAGAAAAGCTGACACATTCTCTCTCTCTCTCTCTCTCTCTCTCTCTCTCTCTCTCTAGTATCTCTTGTCCTTTCCCATCTCTTAGAAATGCCAGGTGGTAAGGTCAGACTGATGTTCTCAGTGCGGAGCTGGCTTTCCAAGCTACTCAGATACTGACACGCTCAGGATGAACTCAGGATACTGACACGCTCAGGATGAACACACTGGCTCCATGAACACAGCAGGCAGCCAGTGTTTTCTCTGGCGTTAGGACCGACCATTATTCTCTGGTTTCAGTCGCATATAAAGCTGGTTTCGTGTTTGAGAACAGTATTGATGGAAATATATATTTATAAATTCTAAACTGTACCCTAAGACAAACAAGATACTTGTGTAATAAGAGGTGCGTAGCAAGTGGAACAATGGCTCAGTCAGCAAAGTGCTTGCCAGGTAAGGATGGGAGCTGTGTTCTGTTTCTAGCGTCCACACAGAAAACTAAACTGGTTATCCTGATGCTGAAGAGGCCAGAGACTGTTGGGTCATTGGGGTTGGGTGGCCAGCTAGTCCAGTCAACAGGGACCTGTGGTCTCCACATGGACCCAGAAATACACTCACACACAACAAACTCAAGTTTTTTGTTGTTGTTTATTTGGTTTTGGTTTTGGGTTTTTTGTTTTGTTTTTTTTTTTGTTTTGTTTTGTTTTTTTGAGACAGGGTTTCAAGTTAAAAAAAAAAAAAGTAACGAGGAATGGAAACCAAATTAGGCAACAGATAATCAGATCTTCCAGCTAGGGTGCTGTCCAGAGCGTGCACTTAATGGTCAGAATATAAGACCCAAACTGTTGGAATTAACTTAAATTCTCATTCTCTCTTGCTCATTCTTTGAGACAAACTCTCTTGTAATTCAGGTGGCCTCAAACTTCCCATGTTTTGCCTTTGTGACAGTCCCAGTTATCCCAGCTGGGCTTTTAATGTCATCCCTTTTCTGCTTTTCAAGTGCTGGGATTAAGTGTGCATCATATCACCACACCCAGTTTTCAAGGTTGCTGTGTGAAAGAATGGCCTTGAAGTGCAGGCTTGTGTTTTCTCTCTCCCTGTTCCTTCTTTCTTTCCTTTTCTGCATGTAGTTCATTTCATCATGTTAAATCGCACTCGGGAGGCAGACAGAAGCATAATTGAAAATTCAAGGCCAGCCTGATACCTAGTGAATTCCAGACAAGACCAGAGAGTAGCTCACCCTTCCCAGTTCTCTCTCCCTCAAAGAAATGGAAGATAGATAGATAGATAGATAGATAGACAGACAGACAGACAGACAGACAGACAGACAAGTGTAGTGCAGTTGCCAGTGCAACATACAAAGATACCTTGAGGTCCATGTGACGTTTTTAGAAAATGTAAGGTCAGGTCATAAAGTCTGGCATGATACAGAATACTTTCTGACTGACTTTAAAAGTGTTTACTTTTAAATTCAACCATCCCTTATAATAGCTACAGATTTCTTCTGTTTAGGTTTCCTTGGCCACCGAAGAAATCAGACCATTTCTGTAATCTCAGGTTTCACATCTAAAACCATCCTGTAGCCATGACCATCAGACCCATTTGCTACCAACATTGATTTCTGAGTTTTCTATGTCCTCACACCTTGGAGACCCTCCTCGGCAGTCCTTTCTGACTTTAAATCTTGACCATGCTTTTATTTCTGAACTTTTGTTTTTAGTTGTTGGTTCTCATGTTCCTGCTCCCACCTAGCTCTGAGATAGGGTCTCACATAGCTGATACTAGCCTCAAAGTGTAGCTGAGGCTGGCCTCAAACTCGTGATCCTCCTGTTTTTACCTCTAGCACGCTAGAGTTATGGGGAGACACATCAATTCTGTTGTTGGTCTTCTCTTAAATAGAAAACTTTTATGCTTAGTTGTTGTTATCATTACTTTTCTGTTACTGCAAAGAAGCACCCTGACCAAGGCAACTTATAGAATGGTTTGGGGGGCTTGCTTGCAGTTTCAGAGAGGAAACTTTGGCTTTGGTCTGTGATTATGACAGGAAGTATGGCAGCAAGCAAGCAGGCATGGTGCAGGAGCAGTAACTAAGGGGCCAGCATCTGATCCACAAGCCAGACAGAACAAGAGAGGGAACTGGAAATGTCTTGTGCTTTTGAACACACAGTACTCACCCTTCAATTACAACTTCCTTCAACAAGCCACCACCATCCTAATCCTTCGCAAACAGTTCCACCAACTTTGAATCAAGCGTTCAAATGTATGAGCTTAAGGAGACGAGTCTTCCTCAAACCACCACACTTACACAGAATTAGGAAGGACTCTCACTGCTTCCTCAGGAAAGAAATTGACTAGGAAAGGCAGTTGCTTCCATGTGTTCTGCCTTAAGCATTTGCCATATTCTGGGCACAAGGAAACCACTAGATTGCTAACAAAGCAGCTGTTGGCCACAGTAACAGGCTGTGTCTTTTTAGAAGACTTGGTGTCTGTTGTATGTTTATCTCTGTACTGGTGGCAGCTTTTAGGTGAGGATTGCCACTGTCACGTGGGCCTGGAGAGGTGGCAGTTTTCCTGATGAACTGAATAGAAATAACTCTTGGTGTGATATAATGTAGTATTGCCACGGGGAAAGAAGAGCAGATTTGGCATCTGCTGGGGAAGCAGTTTGGCTAGACAAGAGCACAGTTGCCAGAGCTATGAATTCCAAACATGTGCATTTGAAAAGCCCTGGGTAGTTGCTTCTTAGCTTTTGTAAATGAAGCTGTCTTTGTATGTCTGTGGGAGGGGGTAATGAATAATGAACTCTGGGACTTCACATTCTAGCCAAGACTCTGTCTGTCACTGAGCTGTATCCCCAGACCTTGAAGAAGTATTTATTTTTTCCTTTTCTCTTTCATTCCCTGCCCTGCCTTGTCCCTCTAAATGAGTAAAGTGAGGTGGTCTGGAGGAACCGTGATTCTAAACAGCTAAAGGGTAGCAAACAGTGGGGTGACTGAAATACAGTACTAGAATGAAATGTAGTACCAATTCTCCCCAATAGTACTGTTATGTAGGGACCTCAGACTCATTCTCTTTCTTCGTCTTCAGAGCATCATGATTATAGATGTTTTTGCCACCATACACAGCAATACTGTCTCCCCCATCCCCAACACCTCCCACCCCTTTTTCAAGTTCACTGACTATAACCTTCAACCTAGAGTCACAGGTCAGTGTTCAGAACTTTACCATAAAATATAAAACCTGGGCTGGAAACATGGCTCAGCAGTTAAGAGCACTTGCGGCACTTGCAGAGGACCCAGGTTCAGTTCCTAGGTCTCACATAGTGACTCATCTGTAACTTCAGGTTGTCAGACATTTTCTTCTGACCAGCTTAGGTACCAGGCACACATGGGGTTCATACATGCAAGCTAAACATTCCTACACATAAAAATAAAATAAAATGTTAAATCTGGGGTACAAAACCCTTGAGGCTAAAGACATGACTCGGAGCTTAAAAGCACTTGCTACTCTTGGAGAAGACCCAGGTTTGGTTCACAATGCCCACATCAAGGCCTCACAGCCACGTGAGACTCCAGTAAATGAGATCCAGTACCTTTTTAGCCTCCACACAGGCACTGTACACACGTATATACATAAATAAAAATAAATTTTAAAGTGTTTATTTTTTAAAAAATATTTTTCAGCTGGATATGGTGGTGTACACCTTTAGTTCTGGCACTCAGGAGACAGAGGCAAGCAGGTCACACACACACACAAGGATTGGTCTGAGTGTTTTGTCTGCATGGGTATACCACTTGTGTGCCTGGTGGAGGTCAGAAGAGGGCATCAGATTCCTGGAACCATAGTTACAGATAATCTGTGTGGGAGCTGAGACTTGAACCTGCATCCCTGAGCCATCTCTCCATCCCCATGGTAAGTGCTTGCTGAATTTAACGGGTATTTCAACTGAGAATATTTTGGAAATAGTGATAGAGGTAGTAGTGGACAATGAGCATTTGAAAATAAATTTTGATGCTTCTTTGGATTTTAAAGATTTGTCCTAATGATGTGTGTGTATCTAGTGAAGGTAGGTGCATACGTATGTGGTTGTCCACACAGAGGCCAGAAGAGGGTGTCAGATCCCCTAGAGCTGGAGTTGCAGGCGGTTGTGACCCACTCAACGTGAGTGCTAGAAACGGAACTTGTATCCTCGGCAAGAGAAGTGTGCAGTTTTAACAGCTGGGTCATCTTTCCAGGTCCCAGTTAGTCTTTATTTTACAACTAACAAATCTTAGTGCTTTCTGAACCTACAAGCGACTGGTTTATCACCCACAAGGGATTGTTTTCATTTGAATTTGATACTGAACAACAGGCTTACCCAATCTGGCCTTCATGTGCCCTGTGATGGCTATGGATGAAGCCTGATACATAATCATAAATTTACATGAAACATTACAAGATTTGTGTTTTGTTTTATTATTACTTTTTAAATTTTTATTTATTATGTATACAACGTTATATCTGCATAAACACATGCATGTCAGAAGAGGGCACCATATCTCATTACAGATGGTTGTGAACCACCACATGGGTGCTGGGAATTGAACTCAGGACCTTTGGAAGAGCAGTCAGTGCTCTTAACCTCTGAGCCATCTCTCCAGACTTTATTATTACTTTTTTAAACGACTCTTCTATGGCATGGATTTTGTCAAAGGATTGCAGACTTGGTAGATGTATTTTGGAAAGAATGGTATCTGCAGCCTAAATTAATTCCCAAAAATCATGTATTACTTGTTAAAGAAACTTAGTTTTGTTTTTTTACTTAAGTATAAACTAAGTAATCTGATATTAATTTGAGATGAGATTGAAAGGGAAGCCAGGAATCATATCTAAAAGTTGGGTATGGGTTAGTGGGTCAAGTTTTTGAGAAGCAGAAATTTGTCACATTTCCAACTTCCCATGGAGGACAAAAATCTTTGTTAGAAAGCCATTTGCTAAAATGTCCTCTTCCTTGCAGAAGCACTTTGTTTCTTGAGTTAGACCACGATGGTCACATTATGAACATGTATGACATACGCAGTTTTTGCTGTAAGTATTCTGTTTCCAAAGAAGGTAGATTTTTTTTTTTTTCAATATAGGACCAGGCAACCTATAACTGTCTAAGTATATCTGGGTTTTCATTCTTCCTAAACTCATAAAATGTGACATTTGTGAAATGGTGGAATGGCAGGTTAAAAACAAAAAAGTCTTGAGAATTTTACTTTCAAAAACATTTTCTTCTGTCAATGGGGTATTGAATTGAAGGTTCAGAAATAAGCTAAGGTTAAGATGAGTTTTCTACATAGCTGCAGCTTACCAAATCACAGCAGAGAAGGTGCCTATACTTAAGTCACTCTGCTGTCCATGAGCCTGTCACCTGATGCCTACTGAACTTACTTCTGACAGGGTTTGCTTTCTTTACTATAAAATCCTTACATTTACCTTCACTTTGTATAGCTGGTGAGTCCTTCAATGTGTGAGAATGTAGTTTCTAAGAGAAGTTCCTGGATGGGACCCAAGCTAAAAGCAATAGATGAAGTCACTTACCTCAGTGTCTTGAGAGGAATCCAAGAAAAGGTGCTGTTTTGAAGTTTGAAAAGAAAGGGCAGGTCTTAAGCCAAGCGGCTTTTGAGGTGGTAACCAGCCTAAACAAGAGCTGGCATGTGCCTGCAAACTCTCATCCTGACTCCACAGTTAGCTGAAGGGGGAACCGTGTGGCAGTCTCTCTTTGTGAGTAGGATTGTTTATGGCTTTGGATGTTGTGTGACTAGGAATGGAGTAGGAAGAGTTTGGAGGCTAGGAAAAACCCACACCACGGTTACTTTTACATTTTCTAGCTTTTCTAGGACAGCCTTTTAGTATTCTGGTATGCTAGGACTAAAGCCAGAGGGGGTTAATTAGATAGAGTCAAAACCCTATTGCCTTTCTGAAAGTATCCTAAGCAAGATTTTATTTATTTGGAAGTATTTAAGTTTTTCTAAAATCCCATTCTTGTCAGCTTGGTTTTTTAAACAGGATAGACAGCTGTGGCAGCCAAGCCAAAGAGACTAGTAAGTCCTCGGGCTGGCAGCAGAGCACGTCATCTGAGGGAAAAGGAAGCATAACTCTGATGTGGGGAAGAGATGCCACCATGCCTGCAGATCAGGCGCCTCCATTTTGTTTGTTTTACTTTCCTATGCTGAGCATTGAACCCAGAGGGCCCCCTTTTCTGTGTGTGTGTGTTCAGAAGAACAAACTGGGTAGACTTGGCTGTCCTGGAACTCTCTCTGTAGACCATGCTGGCCTCCAACCCAGAGGTCCTGCTCCCACCACTGCATGCCCAGAGCTTCATGCCAGCCAACTAGACAGGTGCTCTCTTATGTGCAATCCTCCAACAGCTGCTCTATTGTTTTAATTACGTTTACTGTAAGTGTGCGGGTGCACAGGCACAAGCGTAGATAAAGGTCACAGGGCAGTCTCCTGGCTCTCTTTCCAGCATGTGGGTCCAGGGGATAGAATTCAGGTTGTCATGTCTAGGGGATCTGGCCAGCTCCTCCCCACTCCCCACCCCTGTAGTCTGTACTGGCTGGCAGCCAGCAGAGTTTGCCTCACAAGGCTGTGGGCTGGAGCTTTCTTAATCCCTGTTTTGGGAGTACCAATCTCCAGCTGTGCCCTAGGCCCTGGGGTAATGGAGAGGCATTTGGTCACTGTAGACAAAGGCCTGTTTTGTCAGAGAGAAGATTAGGGCAAAATACAAGCATTGTTATCTCTGATGCCTTCACACCCAACTGTCTACTTGGCAAGGGGGGATGTCTTGACCTTAGTTAACACTGTTCTTAAGTGTCTTTGATATTTTCGGCCAATGGGGTTTCAGCACTCAGGCTTCAAAACTTACCATTAATGTTTCTTCAGACTTTTCTTAAATACTGGGAATTCACAGAGGAGGCTCATCAGGTCAAGGTACTTGCCAACAATTTTGATGGTGTGTGTTCAGTCCTCTGCACCCACATGGTTGTAGGTTGTTTTGTAACCCACACAAATTGTGTGGACAACACACACACAATTTTAATAGGGGCAGCTGTTGGTTGTAGGCATAGTTCTCTAGACAGCACTTGCCTATCAGGTATACACATCAGACACACAAAATAAATAAATAAATAAATAAATAAATAAATAAGTAAGTAAGTAAATAAATAAATAAATAAATAAATAAGATTGTTATGGAAGTAGTGAGTTAGTGCCTTTCAGTAAATAATTGGCAAAGTGTAGAAAATAAAAATTATATTTAATTGGGTCATGTTCTGTATGCTTGCTGTTTGTCTTGAGACAAGGTCTCATAAGCTCAAGCTATCCTTAAACTCCATGTGTGGCCAAGGCTGTTTTTACTTCCACAAGTCTGGGGTGACTGACTTGGATACCCAAGCCCCTTACCCCTGCCGTTCTGTGATGGCTGCTGGCAAGCTTTCTGCTGTTCTATCGCTGACCTGTAATTTCAGCCCTCTTTTTATGCTTTACTTTGGAAACAGGATCCCGCTAAGTCCTCCAGGCTAGCAACTCCTTTATAGCCCAGGCAGGCCTTGAATTTGTAGTCTACCTTCATCACCTGGGATTACATGCTTCTATACCAGGCTCAGGTCTATTTTTTTTATCTTGGCAGAATTTCTGTAACGTTGTAGAACTGGTTGAGGTTATTGGTTCAGGACTGGCTTGGGCATGAATCTCAGTTCTGTCCTTAAGCATCTTTAATTTTCCCTTTAGAGAACTACCTGGTTTGGCCGAGCTTGGCCATATGTTATTACATTTGATGAGATCTCACTCTGAAGTCTGAAACTCGTTTTCTTATTTATATTTTTATATTTTGCCTCAAACAAAGTTAAGTTCATCAGTTACTATTGAGGGATCTGCTGTTTATTTTTTTAAACTGCTGGTATAAGTAGGTATAGGGGGTAGTAGTCCTTTTTAAGTGCTTAACACATTGCGTTTACTTCTTGGAAGAAGGGGTGTGTGGTACCAGGTAAACTAGTGTTTCCTTTTAGTAGTGAGCTAGTTAGGAGATAGTCTTAAGAGATCTTATATGAAAAGAAAAGGGCTGCAAGTTGTCTTGGGACATGATTATAGTCCCAGCACCCAGGAGGCTGAGACAGGAGGAGCGTAGCCTGGGCTACAGTCCAGCTTGGGTTACATAGTGAAGCTGTTTCAGAGAGGGAAAGAAGAGAGGAGCACAGAGGATAAGGAAGGAGAAGGGAATGGGCTGAAGAGGTAGGGACTTTCATAGAGTATTGTGACAGACTGTCCCTGGGAACCCTTCGTTTTCCACAGTAACATTTTAGTTAAGGATGCTCCAATGAGGCCATTGTTTTCTCTATTACTTTTTGTGTGACTTTATATGTACAAGCTCCTGCTCATTAGATGTTTAGATTTGTGTCTAACTTTAATAGATGTGGTAAGAAAACAAATTTGGATCAAGTAGAGAATGTGTTTTGAACTTACTGTGTTGTTTTGATGTTAAAAGAAGACAAGAGGCTGGAGAGATGTCATAAAGGGCCCAGGTTCATTTCCTGGCACCCACATGGAGGCTTACAACTGTCTGTAACTCCAGTGCCAGGGGATCTGACACCCTCTTCTGGCTTCCATGGGCACCAGGCTCACACATAGTGCACAGATATGCATGCTGGCAAAACCTACACAGACAAGAACAATACAGTAGTGTAAGACTGTTACCTAGGGTTTTCCTCCCCTGGGATCCCTCCTACTGTCTCATTTACTTTTCTCTTTTAAGTTTATTTATTTTAATTTAAAATTTATTTTGCTTTTGTTTGCTGAGACAGGGTCTTACTATGCAGCTTTGCCTGAGCTGATATTTGCAATGTATATCAAGTTGGCCTCAAACCCCTGAGTGCTAGGATTAAAGCCGTGTACCACCATCCCTAGCTATACCTCTACCCCTTTTTGATATAAGGCCTCACTATATAGCCCTGGCTGGCCTTGAACTCCCACTGTAGATCAGATTGGCTTCAAACAGAGATCATCTGTGATTCCTGAGTGTTGGAATTAAAGGCATGTACCGTCATATCTAGTTCATTTGCTGTGCTCTGCTGTGCTCTGTTCAGAGGGGGGGAAATAGGGGGATGGCTGGAGAGGGGTTTCAGTGCTTATGAGCACTGGCTACTACTCATCCAGATGTCCTGAGTTCAATTCCTAGCAACTGCGGGGTGGCTGGCTCACAGTCATCTCTAATGAGAACTGATGCCCTCTTCTTACTCATGCTTTCTTCTGTCACAAAGGCATACATGCAAATAGAGTGCTCATATACATAAATAAATAAATCTTTAAGAAATTAAAGAGATTTTTTTTAAGTGTACTCTTTGATGTTTGCGTTATTAGGTATAGGGATTGAAACCAAAGGCCTCATATACATGCTTGGCATACACTATACCATGCCTCCACCTACAGTGAGGCAACTCTCTGGAGTTATTTCTCTGCTTAAATAATGTGGAAAGCTCTTGGTCTTGGTGTCAGGCTTAGAGGCAAGCTCCTTAACACATTGAGATACCCCATTGGCTCTTAGTTGGCACTTTAAGGACAAGAATCAGTCTAATCTGTGTGACTTGCAGTCAGACAGGTCGGTCATCAGTAAACAGCTGTTGAGTGTGAATTTATTTAGTATGATTTGGAAATAGCTAGAAGGGTATTTTTCAGAATAATATTCCCTGCTAAGTGACTGCAGTTCCTTTGGGACTTGACGGTTTCACCATTCCCATTAAAGCGCGCGCGCGCGCACACACACACACACACACACACACACACTGGAGATAATACTTACAGCCATTATCAACAACCATCTTATGGGAAGTCATTCCTTGTCAGCTGCTTTCTAATCTGAGAAAGACCTTACAGGCTAAGATTTGGGTGTGATAGAAAGGAAGGGGCTCAAAGTATCATGGCAACAAGTATTGCTATTTCCTTTTTGCTTAGAATTACTATGTTTGTTTTGTTTTTTTGAAGCAGAGTGTCACTGTGTAGCTGGACTGGCCTTCTGTCTGAGCTTCCCAAGTGCTGTGATAACAGGTGTTACCATACCCAGCATGTTGTTATCATACCAACATACCCAGCTTTGCTGATTCTTTTTCTTAATTTGTAATGAATGCCATTGCTCTGGGCATACCAGAATACTACTTAGTAGCGTTGGTTCTGCTGTGCAACCATGGGATTAGATAACACAGAAGTGAATCATCTGTTGGGCATGGCGGTGCACACCTGTCATCCCAGCACTCAGGAGGCCAAGGCAGGAAGATTGCTTGAGTTTGAGATCAGTCTGGGCTTTGTAATGAGTTGTATGCTAACTTGGACTATACTCAAACTGTCTCTAAAAACAAAAAGTCATTTTGATTAATTGAAAATCTGAATTGGTTAGGTTATTTAGCACTTTGTGATTATAATGGACACGATAGTCTCACTACCTACACATAGTTAATAGCTTTATATTGAGTTCTAAGAGACTGTTCTGGACCTGATCTCTAAATCTGACAAGCTGTTTTGTCAATGCATGTCATCTGTTAGCTCCCTAGAGGGTTGCTGAGTACAAAAAGAGATACGTAAACCTGAGTGCATTAAAATGGCTACGTGGACTCAGAGGTTGTATTTATGCTTTTGTTTTCTTTTTAACTTTCTTAACTGAAAGATTTGAAAAACATTTTCTCAGGCCTCTTTGTCAGTTCAGAGCTTTGGAGAGATTCTGTTCCTTCCTGTCCCTGCCTCTTGTTCACACGGTCTCGTTACTATCGTGACTCTTTTTACAGTTTTTTTGTGTTAGGAGTGTTTTGCCTACATGTATGTCTGTGCACGAATGCACAAATGCTACCTGAGGAGGCCAGAAGCCATTGGCTCTCCTGGAATTGGAGTTAAGGTAGTTGTAAGCTGTCATTGAGTGCTGGGAGTTGAACCCAGGCTCTCCAGAAGCACAGCTACTGAGTCTCTTGATTGCCCAGCGCCTCACCAGCCTCTCTGCTGTGGTTTGTAAAAGCTTGTCTGGTGTCGCTCTCCTCAGGACTGGCCACTGCCTCTTTGATCCACAGAGGTGCCGGGTGGCGTAAGAGCTGTAGTGCTCTCTTCACTCTCTGCCGGAGCTTTATCTCCTGCCTTTCTTCTTCCTCGCTAGCCATATTTGACTTCACTGGTAAGGCACAGCAGACCCTGTTGTAGAGCACTTACACTATTCTGTCGGGGTTCTCTTCAGAGGTTAGTAATCCTGCCAGCCCCTCTGTCTCTCTGCCTTCTCTGTCACCCTGTTGTGAGTTTATGGCTCGTGTCTCTGCGCTGCCTCTGCCCTGCTGTGTAGTTTTGAGGCATAGCTTCATGTACCCTGCCCTGTATTCCAGGTTGCCCTCAAACTCACCGGGTAACTGAGCAATGGCCTCAGACTTAGGATCTCTGGCTTCCACCTCCTCAGTGCTGGCATAACAGGATACACCAAGTTGTGTGCCCTGCTGGTTATGTGGTGCTGAGGATCGAACCCAGGGCTTCATGCATTCTAGGCAAGCACTTTGCCAGCTGAGCTGTATCTCCAACCTCCCCCGCCCATCTTTATCCCAGTGAGTTTCTCAGAGCCCTAATCTGTCTAGTTTACTCTCTGTGTGCTTTACTGTGCTTATCATCTTGCTCTCCTTGCTGGAATGAAAGCTTTACCAGGCCGCTGCTGTTGGTTTGCTTTTACAAATGTCTATTTACAAAACACCTGTAACAGTACTTATCCTAATAAATACTAGGCATGTGAGTGAACTCTACACTGGTAGATAACCTCATTTTTAGCTGGTTTTCGCCTCTGTTGATTCATTTGCGAAGTGCTGCTTTCTATCTGTTTTCATGTTCGAGGCTTTTCTTAGCTGTCTGGAGCCCACTGTTTATCTGTTCATATCTGAGTTTTGTCACTGAAAGATACATTGAAAGCTCTGTGAGTATCCACAGGGTGTGTTTATGGTGCGCTTTAGAGTCAGATGGGCCTTAAGAAGGGGAACCCTGGATGCCGTTATCTTTAGGTTTTTCCTCATGGGTTTCTCAGATTCCTTCAAAAAACCTCTCACGATTCTCCTGGAGGATGAAGGCTATCAGCTTTTCCTGACCTGAGAGAGGTGTGCAGGTTCAGTGTTTACTGTTCAGCACTCTGTCACATTTAATCTCCTTCTTTTAAGTGTAATATTCATGTTCTCTACTGTACCTGGAGCACTCTAGTACAGAGATTCTGCGTGAGCCACTTGAGAAAATTAAACTTCTAGTCTCTTGAATAAAGGATTACATCCGAGTGAGAAAAGTTAAGGATAGAAGTGCTTCTTACACTTTTAATCAGCTTTTTGCATTCTAAATCATCAGAGCCTGAATTAATACCTGCTACCAGTTCTTAGATTTGGGGGAAAGATTCTATAGTTTATTATTTTTTCCATTAGTACCTTTAGAATTCACTAATTCTAAATTCTAGCAGCCTGTGTGGCTTGACTCTTATCTAGTCTTTTATTTGCTTTCCAGGTTCTACCTCTTCTCATGTGGGTTTCCTAAATCCTTTACAATAGTTTTAGGATGCGTTTGTGTGTTGTTGCAGCCTTTCTTCTTAAGATACCATTTTTCATTTTGTTTTGTTAATACTTATTCATTGTGTGTAGGAACACATGTGTAAGCGGAGGTAAGAGGACAAGTGGTTCCAGGGATAAGACTCTGGTGGGTCATCAAACTTAACTTGAGAGCTGTCTAGCCAACCCTGCAGCCATTTTCTTCCTCTTCCTTTTCCCTTTCTTCCCCACTTCTCTCCTTCTTCTCCTTCCTTGAAAGAAGAAGGGACTTGAATTCAGGGCCTCACACATTGCTGCATTCCCAGCACCACCCCCCATTTTTTTAAAATTTTATTTTACTTTATGTGCATTAGTGTGAAGGTGTCAGATTTCTTGGAATTGGGGATTGTGAGCTGCCATGTGGGTGCTGTGAATTGAACCTGGGTCCTTTGGAAGAGCAGACAGTGCTCTTAAGCACTGAGCCATCTCTCAAGCCTCTCTACCCCCCATTTTTAGTTGACAAATTTATTGAGATAATAATAGTCACAGGAAGTTTTTAAGAATAGTAAATTACTTCTACACTTAACCAGTTTCCCCCAGTAGTGTGTGGGGTGGGGTTGTTTTGTTTGAGACAGAGTTTCATTAGGTAGCTTTGGATGTCTTGGAACTTCAAGTCAAGACCAGGTTGGCCTTAGACTCACAGAAATCTACCTCCCAAATGCTGGGATTAAAGGAGTGCCCTACCACACTTTGCCCAAGAGTAACAATTTGCAAACTGGCAAATATAACAACCAGGCTACAACATGGATAAACTCTATAAATTTGCCTGGTTTAACTTGTCCATCTATATTTTTTGTTCCTATAATTTTATCACATGGATAGATGAGGTAGGTTTTTAGTTTTTGTTTACATTGCATTTGCTTTTTTATTTGGAAAGCTTTTTAATAGTTATTTTCAATTGGGGGGGGGTATGTGCATGTTATTGGGTAGTGGAAGCCAAACTTGGCTTCTTTGTAAGTTGACTATCAAGATTGTGAACAGGGGGCTGGAGAGACGGCTCAGAGGTTAGGAACACTGGCTGCTCTTCCAAAGGTCCTGAGTTCAATTACTAGCGACCACATGGTGGCTCACAACCATCTATAATGAGATCTGGTGCCCTCTGCTGGTGTGTAGGCAGAACACTGTATATGTGGTAAATAAATAAAAAATAAAGCTTTAAAAAAAAAAAAAAAAAAGCTTGTGAACAGTTCCAGCACCAGAGTGATCCTTGGCTCGAGTTTCTGCTATACTAACCTCACAGGCACATGTATGCACATGTATCCCGCCACTCATCCCTGGCATTCTTTGCCTGCCCTTCGTCTCCATTTTAAATGTCTGCTGTGTCAAAATGTTGTGTGCAATTATACAGCATTGCCTTTTGTAAATTTAGTATAGTTTTCTGGAGATTTATCCAGGTTGTTTTAAAATTTGTTATTTGTGTGTGAATGTATGCATGTGTGTGTGTCTGTGTGTGTGTGTATGTATGAGATACGTGGGTATGCACATGCCATGGCACATGGGAGGTGAGAGGACAAGTTTATGGAGTTGATTCTACTTTATTACTTTTGATTGCTGGGTGGTGCTCCATGGTGTGTGGGTTCACAGGGTTTTGACTTCTTGGCCTTCCCTCTTACCCACCTCTCTCTCCCCTCCTTCCCTTCTTCTTTTGCATACATGCGCAGTCATGCACTCTGTAGACCAGGCTGTCCTCAGACTCACAGAGGTCTGCCTGCCTCTGTCTCCCAAGTGCTGGACAAAAGGCATGCACCACCATACTAATGCTACACATAACTCTTCAGAATTCTGCCCTTTTGTGCTTTTTCCTGCTCCCTTGTCTGCCATCTCTTTTATTTTAGTGATATCAGCGTATGTCAGGTCCTCGGGTATGCCATGGGTTCCATAAATGTTGATATTTTCCCCTTTGGTTTTTTGTAGATAGGATCTTGAGTAGCTCAAGCTATCCTCAAAAGTATGTAGCTGAGGCTTTCCTTGAACTCCTGATCTTCCTGCTGCCACCTCTCAATTATTGGGATTACAGTGTGCCACCATGCCCCCTTCTTGTTGATTCTTATTTACCATGTTTCTCCCAGTACTCCAGTTCTCACCCTAGCCACCCAGAGCTCTGGGTGGGCAAGCATTCTACCACCGAGCTTTGGTCTTCAATTTTCTGGGTTTTATCAAATAAGAATCACTAAAACCAGACCTAGTGATCTGGTGATCCACGCCTGTAATTTCAGCCGCTTGGGAGGCTGGGGCAAGTAGATTACAAGTTTAAAGCCAATTTAGTAAGACCCAATCTCAAGATTAAAAGTAAAAAGCAAAATTGGTCGTGGTGGCATGTGCCCAAACTCCCAGCACTTGGGAGATGAAGGAAGGTCATCCTCAGCTACATTTTAAGTTGGGGATAGCCTTAGATATGTGACAGTCCCACCTCAGGAGGTACTGACAGTTGATGGTTAGGGTTATTTTGTAATACTGTTTGTTTCTCAGTTTCTCTCCAAACCTGGCTGTCACACAAATAATGAGACTTTTATGTTTGTCTAATAATAGGCTTCATAGTACAATAACTGAGCAGTTAGTACTCTACCTTTAATTCTCTAAACTAATCTGGTTTCCTCCCAGCATACATCCCCAAAATACTTGCACTTTGTACTTTTTTGTTCCAGCTCCTTCTCCTGATGCCTCTTGGAACTCTCCCCAGAGTTCAATCCCTTACTTCTCTTTCTAACTCCTCCTTCCCTGGCTGGCAGGAAGTCTAGGCCCATTCTCTCCCCTGCTCAGTAATTGGCTGTAAGCTGCTTTATTGGCATATCAGGAGATGTTTGGGGAGCAGTGTTTACACAACACTGAGACAGGAAATTCTCAGAACAAGGTTTGCAACCAGATATTGGGGGGGGGATAGAAATCAACATTTGAATTATACAATAACCTTATGCTTACAGTTGGCTGATTCTGGGGGAAATGGACTCAGTATTTTTAAGGGTGTAGCCCCTGATAGGTTGACCACGCTCCAGACGTCCAGTAGTATATGGACAGCATAAATTGGGCTCTGGGCTATTTTAAAGAAAATTTAAAATAACACTAAACTCAGAGACAGGAGAAGTGGGAGAGGTTAGAATGCAGAGTAGGGACTGAATATAATCAAATACATTGTATTTATTTCTCAAAAGACTTATTTAAAGTATTTCACAAAGATTAAAAACCGGCCTGGGAATACAGATGAGTAGACTGCTGTTTTCTGGGCCCTTGGTTCTCTCCCTAGAACTTAAAACAGGAAGTCCTTGCTTTCCCAAATGTCGTGGCATTTATCAGACCATATGAGCAAAAATTTCCACCTAAATTAAAAGATCTAACTTAGGGGGTGAGGAGTGAGACAATTTCACTTTATATCCCAGAAGAACCTCGAACTTGCTATGTAGCCTAGGCGCCAATGAAAATGCCTTAGTCTCCTGCGTGTTAGGGTCTCGTGGGAGAGCCGCCAGGCCTGCTTCACTGGCTGTTAAAGGGTTTTCAGTCCCTGGGGGTTGTTTTGTCTTCCACTTACTTGTTTTGGAGGTAGAGGGTGCTGTGGCACTTCAGTGTAGTGAGAGGCCCACTTGCTGGAGTGAGCTCTCTCCTTCCGCCTTGTGGAACTCGGTCATTGGACTTAGCAGCAGTGTCTTTACCTCACTCGTGTTGTCAGTCACTCCCACCCTTTTGAGTGGATTCTAAGTTGGAGCTTTCTCCTTGTTACTCAGACTGTCAGATTGTAGGTGTTGTGCGACCTGCTTCACGAAGGTAGTTCAAGGACTTTAGACATCACAGAAAGCTATAGTAACCTGTTATGAAAGATGTATGTCAGCCATAATGAGGAGGTAAGATTAAGACTGGGTAGTTAGAAAAGTCAAATGAGACTAGAAACCTAAGAGCTGAGGATGTAGTTCACTTGGTAGAGTACTTGCCTAATATGCAGAAGTCCGAGGTTCAGTCCTCAGCACCCTACAAAAGTACGTACCTATAATCCCAGCATTTGGAAGGTAGAGGCAGGGAGATCAGAAGTTCAACATCATCCTTGATGAAACTCAGAAAAAGAAAATAAAGCGAAGAAGGAAACTACTTTTATCTAACTTTTGAGTTTCTCTAGCTCTATTTTTTTTTTTTCTTTCAATATCAGATCTTGGTAAAAGGTAGTAGAAGGGTAGTATGAAGAGAAAAGGAGCTAAATACATGGGGGTTTTTTGTGCTTGTTTTTATTGTGGTGGGGGCAGTATTTTTTAAATATACTCATGATTTAAGTGTACGGACTGATGAATTTTGGTAAGTGGGTGTACTTGTTTACCCGCCATCCATATCAGGGAAGCTGAGCTCCCTCCAGAGTGAAGCTCTCCTGTGTTCTTTCAGCCAGCATCTCCATTTCCATCAACTGCTAACCTGAGCTCTGGCTCTGTAGACGAGCTTGCCTACCCTAAATTTTGTATGAAAAATCATGCAGCGCGCTTCCTTGTGCAGCTTCTTTCACGGGCTGTGAAGTCCTTGAAAGACACCCCTGTAGTGTTTTATGATGGCTCTTCCTTCCCCTTCCTCTGGTGATGGTAGATGGTTTCTAGTTTGGAGTTTTATAAATAGAGTTTTGAGTCTCCGCTTTTACGATGCTTTTAATAAAAGGACGGAGGGTCTTACTTGGCTTGGGTGAGAACACTTGGGAGTAGAATCGCTGGGCAGCTGAGTTTTTGACTGTGAGAACTGAGGAACCACTTTCCCACATGCTTGCGCTTTTGCCCTTTCCCAGCAATGTGCGCCAGGTTCAGTTTGTCATCGCTGATACTAGTCTTTCTAATTACAGCCATCCTAGATATTACCCATTGCAATTTTATATTTTCATATTTTGATGCTTCCTAGATATTTTAAAAATACATGTTATTTATTTATTTGTTTGTTGCTGTTATG
>NW_026585691.1:3308617-3312599 GCF_907164565.1 Psammomys obesus | reverse complement strand
GTACAGCTAGGTTCCTTGTGTCCAGGCATGTCCAACTTCTTCGTATTTTGACATGATTGTCATCTACAGAGTTCATGTTCTAAACCTTTGCAATTGAGTAATAAAAGAATTCATGTAGAAAAACAGCGTTTTAAGTAAGTCAGCAGTTTTGCTTTTGGCTGCATTCATTGCTTGGCTCTGTAGCCAGTACAGCACACATTGGACATACCTGATAGATTTTTGGCTTGTTGGCTTCCCAGATTCTTTGAGGGGAGGGGAACCTCTGCATACATGCTAGGATAGAATAATAGAAACATGAATATCAAGAAGAAGAATATAGCTGCAGAATAATCATATGTGTAGTCGGTATAGCAGAAGGTAAACAAAGATGACTTTGCCTGCTGAGCTTTTGAAATTTTAGAGGCAAATTTAGAGCTCTGCATGGTAGCACATCCTTTAATCCCAGCACTTGGGAGGCAGAGGCAGGTGGATCTCTGTGTGTTTAATGCCAGCCTAGTCTACCAGCAAATTCTCCACCAGCCAGAATGATAGAAGTCCTATTGCCTAAAAAATTTATTGGCTATGCAAGAGAAATCTTACTCCGGTCCCACACAAAAACTTCCTTAAAAAAGCTTGTTGCTCAGGGAAACAAAGATACTCACTCTAGCAGTTTGTGAAGCCATTTTACATTTGTCTAACATTCTTTGAACAGGTATTAGTGACCGCGTGCCAGGTGCCAGACAGTTTGGTGACTGAAGTACACTAATGAAGAAAACAGTCAAGGGCTGGAGAGGCAGCTCAGCGGTTAGGAGCACTGTCTGTCCTTCCAGAGGACTCGGTTCAATCCCCAGCACCCACATGGCAGCTCGCAACTGTCTGTAACACTACTTCCAAGGGATCTGACACCTTCAGATTAATGCACATAAAATAAAATAAAATTAATTCTTTAAAGAAAAAGAAAACAATCAAAACCTCCATTTTTATAGAACACAGTTGTAACCTCTGTGCCTATTATGCTTAGGTGGGAGGATCTTCGTGTGTTTGGATAAAAAAGTGAGTTCCAAACCATTCTAGGCTACAGATTCAGACCCATTTCAAATATTCACAATATCCAAGTGACTTGCTAGACAAACACATACATACACATGAGCATACACACACATGAATGAATAACAAGATAATGGTTTTAAATGACACCTAAATTTTTTGTAGCAGACAAAGAAATGTGTTAAAGAAAATGAACTTTTAGGTTGTAGAATTGGCTCAATAGTTAAGAGCACTGACTTCTCTTCTAGAGGACCCAGGTTCAATTCCCAACACCTGTATGGTGAGGCTCACAACATTCTGTAACTCCAGTGCCAGGGGTATCCAATGTCTTTTACCAGTTTTTGAAAGCACTTACAGACATACATGCAGGGAAAATACCCGTTCAAACACACACAGGAAATTTTTAATCGAAAAAGGAAATAGACTTTTAAAATCCTTTAAAAACTGCATGGAATAGTCACAGATGGCCTAGTAGTGGAATGCCTGCCTGTGAGGCTGGTGTCAGCTCCTGCTCTGAGCACATCCACAGAAGTCTCAACTTTGTTAATACCCTAATGTGAAAAGTGCATGGTTCACTTAAGCACAGGCCTGCATAATGACACATGCTTGTCATCCCAGGATGTGGGAGGTGGAGTTGAAGGATTGGATAGCCTATTTCAAAAACAAACAGACACACAGAATAAACAACAGAAAGGCATGAAAAAACCATTTATTCATTCGTTCATTTTTAAGAAGAACCCTGAGGCCTTAGAGGAAAAAAAGGAAAATGGAACTGTAGAAGACTTAGTAAATCAGATTTACTCACAGATCAAATAGCAGAGGGAAAGTTAATTTGTAACTTAATTGTCCATTTAATTCTATGTCTGTATGTCTGTAGATACATGTGCTACATGTGTGAAGGTGCCCAGGGAGGCCAGAAGAGGGATTTGGATTTTTTCAACATCTACAAACACAAAATAGAAAACAGAGGATAGCCCATAAAGTTAGAAATATCTAGTGTTATAAGATCAGTGATCAAGGAACTAGGAAAGGTGTTTTTTAGGGGCTGGAGAGATGGCTCAGCAGTTAAAAGAGTGTTACAGAGAGAAAGGCAGGAAGCAGTGCGAGTTTTGAGTAATTCAGCTTTTAGTCACTTGAACAAGAACGTTAGATATGTCAGAACTGACACCGTGCTAGACAGTTACTAAACCAGGACGTGCTTTCATTTTCCTTTTGAGACAAGGTCTTATGTGCTCACACTGACCTTGAGCTTGCTATATGGTCTAGGATACCTTGGAATCATCTTTTCTACAACTCCCAAGTGCTGGGATTACAACCATGCACCACTAGGCCTCGTTGTATGTGGTGATGGTGATCTAGCCCAGGATTTCATGCATGCTAGGCAAGTACCGTATCAGCTGAGCCACTTCCCCCACCCGAGGAACATTTTCTTATATACCCTTGAATAAATCTTTAGCCATAATATGAAAAAAAAAAAAATGCCAGAGCATAGATTAGTGCCCATGCTAACCTTATAAACTGTTTTGTTTTGTTGTTGTTTTTTTTTCATGTGTGTGTGTGTGTGTGTCTGGGTCTGCCTGCATCATTTGTGAGGATGGTCTTTTGAGTCAGTTCTCTCCTACCTTATGAGACAAGGCCTCTCATTTCTGTTGCTGTGCTTCATACTTGGAGACTAGCTGGCCTGTGAGCTTATAGCTGGTCCTGCCTATCTCCATCTCCCATCTCACCATCTCACCATAAGAGTACTGCGCAGTGTTTTCATATGGAACTTCAAATCTGTGAAATTCTCATTTTAGAACAAGGAGGTGGTTCTTAATTGGAATGTATGTTTTGTAAAAAAAAAAAAAAGATCCCTTGGTTTAAAGATGGATTCAGAAGGTGGTCATAGAAAGCTGCCTAACTCCAGCTTCAGGGGTTACCAGACCTCTGGCCTTGTGGGCACATGCACACACATGCACATACCCACACACAGACATAATTAAAATAATAAAAATTAATCTTTATATTTAAGAGGAGGTAATGGTATAGTGAGACTTAAGAACTGGACATAGGGCTAGAGAGATGGTTCAGCAGTTAAGAGCACTTCTCTGCTCTTGCAGAGGTCCTGAGTTCAATACCCAGCAACCACATGGTGGCTCAACCATCTATAATATGATCTGATGCCCTCTTCTGGCCTGCAGGTGTGCATGCAAATAGAGCACTCATCTACACAAAATAAACAAATCTTTAAAAAAAAACTGGGTATAAAAACTGGAAGGCTAAAGATAACCTTTAGGTTAGTCAGCAAGGAATGAAGTTGAGGGAACACTTCAGAGGTAAAAAATGGCTAGTGACAATAAGCAGTGAGTAAGAAGGATTGGCTGAGCCATGAAGAATATGCCACAAGAGGAAAGCATCATTGCCCAGCCAGGACTTAAGGTGCCCTGTCTCTGAGCATATAAAGCCTTAATGCATGGTGGATGTTCTGGTGTGCACCTTTAGAGGATCTTAGTATTTGGTAAGAAGGATAGGCATGCATTACATTACTATGAGCTGAGATTCTCTACCATTGTTAAGGGTATAAACTCCCCTGAGAACATAGACCACATCCAAATTGTTTCTGGCACACAGTAGTTGCTCAATAAATGTTTATTGAATAAATGAATTTGTTTGACCTTGTCCAGTGTTTTCTGTCTTCACAGGTATCTGTCTTCACAGATACCTCATTTAATATTCCACCTTTCTCTCCTGTTTATCTCTGGTGATGTAAACAAGATGGATAGTAATATCCACAGTGCAACACAGAATAAACCAAGCTACACTGAAGCTCAAGTAATGAGCAAAAAGTAAGGAAAACAGAAGCACTCGGAGATAGATCTTACACAAGAAGGGTTGTTATGCCACTGTCCTAACAGTCAATAATCATCTGCTTTTACTCAGCCCTTCCCCTTATCTCTCAGGTCTTTTTTTTTTTTTT